>NC_135239.1:4934029-5236529 GCF_051348905.1 Ranitomeya variabilis | reverse complement strand
CTTCCTCGTCCCTCCAGATACTATGGTAGGAACGCACCCGTATGACGGGGAGGCTCGGAGATCTTCCGGGACTCTATCTGCGCCCCTCTCCTGTTGGTACCCCCCTTTGCCTTCCTGGGTGATGCGTGAGACAGTCCGCCTCAAGCTAACTGCCCTGCCGTAGGTCTGAGGTATGGCTTGAAACTCTTTACCTCCTCGGCGTTCCGGCCACCGGTAGTGCGCCTCAGTAAGGTGCTGCCTCTTTCAGCACAACCCTCACTGGTATCTCCTTTCGCTTGATTTCGTTTCTCACTCAGCACAATCTATCTCGCTTCTTAGTCCTTCCTTGGGCACCGCCGCTATGCTGAGCAGGCACGGTCCCTTTACGTTCTTTCCATGCCAAGCCTCTGTCAGGATCCCACCCCTGGCAGAGACCCTACAGTCTCTCCCTTCACAACACCCTCTGCCACCAGGTGTTGCTCCGTTCAATCCCGTCAGCGTTCTCCCTAACTTCCTGCCTGACCCCCAGTTTACCCACTATGGTGGGGAGTGGCCTAATGAATAGCACCCTTAGCTCCCCCCGGAGGCCCAGCTGTGAAATGTATTGGTGACTGTGATACCTGCTCAGAGAACTCCTTCCGTGCCATCGAACGCAGCATGGCCCCCCTTAGTGGCTGAACCATGCTACTGCAACGACCAGGACTCTGGGGCGCTGCACTCCCCCCTGGTTAAACACAGTACTCCGGGACTGGGAAGAAAAACAACAATACAGGTTAGCAAAAAGACATACAATTTTGTTGAGTGCAAATAACAATAAGTATACTTAAGTAGGCTTCCCTTTATGGGAGGTGAGGACACTTGTAACGTTACAAACATAATTAACCTTATAATTTACAGAGTATAAATAACTTCTGTTACCCAACCGGGTATTCTATTTAGTGCAATTTTTGAAATAATAACTTAACATTGCCTTTAAGAAACTCACACTCTTAGTCTATCAAAGGCCTTCCTATAATCACATTATAAGGCATTTCAACTTTACATTCTCCTTCTTGTGAACCTGCAGGACCGCCTGTCCCTACGGCACCAGACCTACTGCCTCTCCTTTCTTTTACAGGACCGCCCTGTTCAGCCAGGGCCTACTGCCTTTCGCTACTATACACAGTATAGACATAACATTCCTTTCGGTTGAAGAACTCTGAGCCAGCTCTACTCGGCCCCTTTAAGGACTCACTCTCTAACCCCTACGGGTTCACTCTCTGTCCTTAGCAATAAAGTAACTTTTCAATGGGGACGCAGGGTTTACCTTCTATCCTCACCCTCATTATTACTTCTCTTACTTTCAACTATGCAGACCTCTACTTCTACCCCTACGGGCTCTCTGCATCTTTCCTGTCTTCAAAACATTATTCAAATTTCACATTTTAACAAATTCAACACATATAACTCGGCATGTAAAACAGTTACATTTTCTTTTCAAGGCATTATTACCACATTACTGTTCTGTAACAGTATCGCTTTCAAGTACAATTCTTCACATCCCCTTTAAGAGGGGACCAGGTCTCTCTGAGGTAGCTCGTCTTCTCAGCCTACCAGTCTCATGCAAAGTTCCGGTCCGGTATCTTCACAAAGTGTCTTTAACTAGGACCAGTAGGAACGGTTTCTTCGCAAAGTGTCTTTTGGACTAAAACCAGTAGGGAGCACCTTTAAGAAAGTGCAAACTATTTACAAGGGAAAGTTTGAATCATGCGCAGTTCATGATTTCTGCAGTTCTCTTTTTTTAAAACTGTATAAACTTCAGGAAAACAACAGTGACCCCGGGTCAACAAAGGGGTCACCTTTAACCCTAGACGGGTTTAGCAGCAAACAGGAACAGTTAAAGGAATGAACAGTTAACTATTTACATTTTTCATTAGTAACATCACTTTTACCGTCGGGATGCAGCAGGGGGTCTTCTTTCTGGCCTCACCAATCCCACAGATCGTTCTGATGAGCCAGGGCGTCGCTCCGGTCCTAGCAGGGCCAGAATCCCTCGCTGGGAGATCCTGGCTGTCGGCAACTGTATGCGTTCCCCCGGGGCACGATGATGTCGATCCTCTGGTGGTTCCGCGGGACCGGGCTCTGCAGTTTTCTTCGCCGGGGTATCGTCTTCCGGTACCCCTGCAGCAGCCTGGAAAGCAACACACCGCTGCACGCCGCGGGCTATCCACCCTGTTTCACCCGCGGCCCTCCTCCACCGTGTGTAGGTGACAGCATCACCTGGCTCCAAGTTACAGTCGAATCTCCCGCTGCTCGGCTCCACCTCTGTCCTTTCCACGCGAACTTGTAGTGGCTCCCCGATCTCTTGGATTATCCCCTGTCCATGCTGGGAGTTAAAGGCCACCACCACACCCCAGTGTGACGGTGGGATCTCGGGGGGGCTTATCAGGTCCATCGGCTCGGCGGGCTGGGACCGGCTCCGCCAGGCTGCCGTCAGGCGCCGGTAATGTTCCGCATCCGGAATTATTTTTAAGCCCGGCGTCGGTGGTGCATCCTCGGACGCGGCCAGGTGAGCAGAAGCAGGGGACACTGGGGACAGGCGGATTTCTGTGGGTTGCCCCATCCGCGCCAGCACACGGGCGTCATGCTTCAGGCGGCGTGCCAGCTGCCGGGTCTCGGCTGCAGCCGCACACTCCGCGGACATCGGCGGGGGGGGTCGTCCCATCGGTGGCCTCGTTGAAGTCGAACCCCGCAGTGTGGGCGCCCCTGAGGTTACCTCAGGCTGTATATCTTCAGGCCGCGCCGGATCAGTTCCGCCTGGTGCTCTGGATGCCGCCATCTTGTTTCCTTCTTCTAGGTCGTTTTCCCGCGGTCTCTTTCGCGGGCGGCCCCGTCCCCATGGTCTCCACCCTCCGACCAAGATCAGGAGGCGTACCTCAGCTGTTGACGGGCACGTCCTCAGGACACAGAAATACTTAGACTGGGCGGCCATTACTGTTCGCACTCTCCAGCTCGTCTACGCCCACTCCACGCCCCTCTTCTCTTCCTGCGCTTTCCTCAGCGCTGCAATGGCGGCGAATTTTGGCGGCAAATGGCACAGCACACAGTCTTGCAATAAAGTACAGTCCAAGCACAGTAAATCACAGTCTCTAGGCACACATGACCTGATTCTTCAGGCTTAAGTAGATCCTGTTCGTGACGCCAAGTTGGAGCGCCCCCACACCGCCGCAGGGCCGAGGGGTACCCGGAGCCGGGCCTCTAGGTCTCAGTCCTGGGGTTGTCACGGTGGCTAGACCCGGTCCGTGGCCCTGTCTGTCAGTGGGGGACGTCCGGTGCAATAAGTGATGTTGTAGCGGTGCAGTTGTGGGGTGCAGGTCGCGGTAAATAACGAGGACACCAGGTTGCAGTCTCTTTACCTCTTTACTGAAGCTCTCTGGGTCCTCAGTCCGGAATACGGCTCACCAGGCTGCGCAAGTCCGGCCGGTCCAATGGCACTTCCAGAGCTCTCCTTGCAGGTGGAAATCGGTGCCTTCCTTCTAGCGCTATGTGTTGCAGTCCTTCCCTGCTGTGCTTACGGAAAGTACCCCACAACTGTTGTGTCTGTTTCTCGTGTTCCCTCACAACAACTTAATTCGCAATGATCTTCCTCGTCCCTCCAGATACTATGGTAGGAACGCACCCGTATGACGGGGAGGCTCGGAGATCTTCCGGGACTCTATCTGCGCCCCTCTCCTGTTGGTACCCCCCTTTGCCTTCCTGGGTGATGCGTGAGACAGTCCGCCTCAAGCTAACTGCCCTGCCGTAGGTCTGAGGTATGGCTTGAAACTCTTTACCTCCTCGGCGTTCCGGCCACCGGTAGTGCGCCTCAGTAAGGTGCTGCCTCTTTCAGCACAACCCTCACTGGTATCTCCTTTCGCTTGATTTCGTTTCTCACTCAGCACAATCTATCTCGCTTCTTAGTCCTTCCTTGGGCACCGCCGCTATGCTGAGCAGGCACGGTCCCTTTACGTTCTTTCCATGCCAAGCCTCTGCCAGGATCCCACCCCTGGCAGAGACCCTACAGTCTCTCCCTTCACAACACCCTCTGCCACCAGGTGTTGCTCCGTTCAATCCCGTCAGCGTTCTCTCTAACTTCCTGCCTGACCCCCAGTTTACCCACTATGGTGGGGAGTGGCCTAATGAATAGCACCCTTAGCTCCCCCCGGAGGCCCAGCTGTGAAATGTATTGGTGACTGTGATACCTGCTCAGAGAACTCCTTCCGTGCCATCGAACGCAGCATGGCCCCCCTTAGTGGCTGAACCATGCTACTGCAACGACCAGGACTCTGGGGCGCTGCATATATATATATATATATATACAGGATATAGAGGTGGTACTGTGCAGTGTATATATATATATATATATACAGGATATAGAGGTGGTACTGTGCAGTGTATATATATATACAGGATATAGAGGTGGTACTGTGCAGTATATATATATATACAGGATATAGAGGTGGTACTGTGCAGTGTATATATATATACAGGATATAGAGGTGGTACTGTGCAGTGTATATATATATATATATATATATATATATATATATATATATATACAGGATATAGAGGTGGTACTGTGCAGTGTATATATATATATATATATATATATATATATATATATACAGGATATAGAGGTGGTACTGTGCAGTATATATATATATACAGGATATAGAGGTGGTACTGTGCAGTGTATATATATATACAGGATATAGAGGTGGTACTGTGCAGTATATATATATACAGGATATAGAGGTGGTACTGTGCAGTGTATATATATATATACAGGATATAGAGGTGGTACTGTGCAGTATATATATATATACAGGATATAGAGGTGGTACTGTGCAGTGTATATATATATATATATATATATATATATATACAGGATATAGAGGTGGTACTGTGCAGTGTATATATATATATATATACAGGATATAAAGGTGGTACTGTGCAGTGGGTATATATACAGGATATAGAGGTGGTACTGTGCAGTGTATATATATATACAGGATATAGAGGTGGTACTGTGCAGTATATATATATATATATACAGGATATAAAGGTGGTACTGTGCAGTGTATATATATACAGGATATAGAGGTGGTACTGTGCAGTATATATATACAGGATATAGAGGTGGTACTGTGCAGTGTATATATATACAGGATATAGAGGTGGTACTGTGCAGTGTATATATATATATATACAGGATATAAAGGTGGTACTGTGCAGTATATATATACAGGATATAGAGGTGGTACTGTGCAGTGTATATATATACAGGATATAGAGGTGGTACTGTGCAGTGTATATATATATATATATATATATATATATATATATATATATACAGGATATACAGTAGAGGTGGTACTGTGCAGTGTGTATATATATATATACAGGATATAGAGATGGTACTGTGCAGTGTATATATATATATATATATATATATATATATATATGATATAGATGTGGTACTGTGCAGTGAATATATATAAATATACAGGATATAGATGTGGTACTGTGCAGTGTATATATACAGGAGGAGCGGTACTGTGCAGTGTATATATACAGGATATAGAGGTGGTACTGTGCAGTATATATATATACAGGATATAGAGGTGGTACTGTGCAGTGTATATATATATACAGGATATAGAGGTGGTACTGTGCAGTATATATATATACAGGATATAGAGGTGGTACTGTGCAGTGTATATATATATATATATATACAGGATATAGAGGTGGTACTGTGCAGTGTGTATATATATATATATATATATATATATATATATATATATATATACAGGATATAGAGGTGGTACTGTGCAGTGTATATATATATATATATATATACACACAGGATATAGAGGTGGTACTGTGCAGTATATATATATATATATATATATATATATATATATATATATACAGGATATAGAGGTGGTACTGTGCAGTGTATATATATATATATACAGGATATAAAGGTGGTACTGTGCAGTGGGTATTTATACAGGATATAGAGGTGGTACTGTGCAGTGTATATATATACAGGATATAGAGGTGGTACTGTGCAGTGTATATATATATATATATATATATATATATATATATATATATATATACAGGATATACAGTAGAGGTGGTACTGTGCAGTGTGTATATATATATATACAGGATATAGAGATGGTACTGTGCAGTATATATATATACAGGATATAGAGGTGGTACTGTGCAGTGTGTATATATATATATATATATATATATATATATATATATATATATGATATAGATGTGGTACTGTGCAGTGAATATATATAAATATACAGGATATAGATGTGGTACTGTGCAGTGTATATATACAGGAGGAGGGGTACTGTGCAATGTATATATACAGGACAGGAGTGGTACTGTGTGGTGTATATATACACAGGACAGGAGGAGCCGTACTGTGCAGCGTATATATGCAGGACAGGAGGAGCGGTACTGTGTAGTGTATATACAGTGTGATGCAGCGGTAGGACCATACACAGTGAAACGGCAGTGACCCAAACAAGTTCAAGCAAAACGTTCTTTTATTGTGTTACTTCACACAGTCAATATAGTATACGGCTTCTTCATACAGTCCATTAATAATGCATGGCTATATGACGCAGTTAATACACAGGCCGAACTTTCCTCTGTCCAGTTTCCCTGGGTGACCTAACGCCGGTAACAAGTCTCTGTACTCACTCAGCGCACTGCACTCTTTATCCTCTGGAGTGCAGCCAGGTACACATAAGACAGCCCAAGACACAGGGTGTCAGTCTCTCTGGTTCCTTTAGCCTCTGTGCTGCTCCACACAGAGAGAGCTCTGCAGACAACTGCCCTGCCTGCTTCCAAGAACACACTGACACACCTCCCCCACTACTACAGGGCTTTTTAATCAGTCACTGCTTCACTATTCTAATTACAGCCACACCTGTGTCTGTAGTACGCCCTCATGGCCTCACTACACTTCCATGCACATTCTGCAGAGCACATACAGTGCCCCCTAGCTGTACCAGGGGTCACTGCCTCACATATCCTCCCCCCCTGTTCATACCTGTGGGGTTGAACATTTGTTACCCCGTAAGGGTGAAAGACAGGGCATCGGTATGCCCCCCTGACATGCCCGCTCACTACATTAAGAAACCAAAGTAGGGACCGGAACCATCGACCAGCACATGCATCCCTCCCCTTTGTGTTTCTCCTCCATATTTCATTACGGGACCACCCACCCCGATCTCCATCGCAGAAGCCAAACCCTCTTTTCTAATTAACCACAGATTTGGGCCAGTTTTGGGTAGTCTTTACTTTGTTTACTTCAGGTTCACTAACCCTACGGGTCATCCTGTCCCCTAAGTATCTGCTTTCGGGCCCCTGGTACCGCTTCCTCTGTACCCTTACCCATGCGTCAGTGACTATATCACGCTGAAACACCACGGACCGCGCTGGCAACTCTGAGCATATATCTGTACTACGCCGCACCCGAACCCGAGCCTCCCGACACTGCTGTCTAGCGAGCGCTCTATCTAATTTACCCTGACCCCCGGCCCCATCCTTGACCGGTGCCAGATGGTTCCTCGTGCACACGTCCCCAGTCGCCTCTGCGATCATACACTCTCGGCTCTTCTCATACCTGCGTCTCCGAAAGGGACCCTGGATCTGAGCTGTCCCAACGTTACCAGGCAACACCTCCAGCTCAGGGTTCAATGGGGTCCCCACAACCTCTACTGCCACAACCTCTAGGGGGAGCCTATCGGGATTACACTCTAATCCTAAATTGGCGACCCCTGTGGCAGGTATTTCAATATCTTTGGGTTCTGCACCCGGTATAACTTTGTCCATGAGAGGGTTACCCTGGTCTCCCACAGGGACCAAAACAGGGGAAAATCTCTTCCCAACACAGTCCCATAGGGAAGGGTCTTTGCCACTCCCACCACATGTCTAATGTCTCCAGATGGTGTAGAAACATTGACCTCCGCGGTCGGGTACTCCCGGATTTCCCCATGGATACCCATCACCTCCACTTTCTGTCCGATGGTGTTGTCCCCAGCAACAAGGGAACGATGGACCAGAGTCACTTTACTCCCTGTGTCCAGGAGAGCCTCTGTTCAGCACCCATTCACAAGTACCTGGCACAGCTGGGGTTTGCTATCGCGGTGCCTGTAGTGGTGGTACCGACTGGCTGAGCATACATAGAAATACGGCGACCATACCTGCAGTCCATGGGTTCAGACACCAATGGGCAGTTAGCAGCCACATGGCCAGGCCCTTGGCAGCGCCAACACCTGATCGCTGCAGCATGACTGTGCCCCGGATCCGATTTAGTTTTCCCCGGCTCCTGGGCTGGGGAAACCTTACGTGACAGCCGAAATGGAGCAGTGCCCCGTATAAAGTCCTGAGTGGCTGTATATCGATCTACCAGTCCCACCACTTCATCCAGAGTGCCTGGGTCCCCTTGTCCCACCCAACGCTGTATGGCTGCTGGCAGATCCCTCACTAGGCGGTCAACCACCACCCTCTCTACCATCTGGAACGGGGTTAATGTCTCAGGCTGAAGCCATATTTTAACCAGTTGCAGCAAGTTATGCACCTGAGATCGGACAGGGCGAGTCTCGGAAAAGGACCACTGGAACACCTGTTGGGCCCGCACATATGTATTAACCCCCAGTCTAGCAAGGATCTCACCTTTCAGCTTCCCATAGTCCAGGGCATCGTCCCGACTGAGGTCTATGAAGGCTTTCTGGGCATCTCCTGTCAGGAAATTGGACACCACCTCAGCCCACTGATTCACCGGCAAGCTCTCCCGCTCCGCAGTACGTTTAAAGATGGTGAGAAAAGCCTCCATGTCGTCCTCAGGCTCCATCTTCTTCAGCGCTGACCGGACCTTGTACCGAGCCTCAGACCGGAATGCTGTCCCTGGTGGACCTGCCTCCCGCATAGCCGCGAACTGCTGCATCAACAATTCAGTAGTCTGCTGCTGTTGCAGCTTTTGTAGCTCCAACTGTTGCCGCTGCAACTGCAGCGCCTCTTGCTGCTGCTGCTGTGAGCGGGCAAACTGCTGCAAAAGCTCCTCCATTTTATCAGCTGGCTTAAACTGTAGCTTTGCAGGCTTAATCACTGACATGCAGCAAGCTTTGGGTATGCCTTAGTTCACATGGCCCGCATTCTCCACCATATGTGATGCAGCAATAGGACCATACACAGTGAAACGGCAGTGACCCAAGCAAGTTCAAACAAAACATTCTTTTATTGTGTTACTTCACACAGTCAATATAGTATACAGCTTCTTCATCCTATATACAGGCCACTCACTGACTCCAGGACTGTAGACCCCTGTGATACTGATACCACCATGTCACCACACAGCACAGTGATATCTGTACCCTATATACAGACCACTCACTGACTCCAGGACTGTAGACCCCTGTGATACTGATACAGCCATGTCACCACACAGTACAGTGATATCTGTATCCTATATAAAGACCACTCACTGACTCCAGGACTGTAGACCCCTGTGATACTGATACCACCATGTCACCACACAGTACAGTGATATCTGTATCCTATATACCGGCCACTCACTGACTCCAGGACTGTAGACCCCTGTGATACTGATACCACCATGTCACCACACAGCACAGTGATATCTGTATCCTATATACAGACCCCTCACTGACTCCAGGACTGTAGACCCCTGTGATACTGATACCACCATGTCACCACACAGCACAGTGATATCTGTATCCTATATACCGGCCACTCACTGACTCCAGGACTGTAGACCCCTGTGATACTGATACCACCATGTCACCACACAGCACAGTGATATCTGTATCCTATATACCGGCCACTCACTGACTCCAGGACTGTAGATCCCTGTGATACTGATACCACCATGTCACCACACAGTACAGTGATATCTGTACCCTATATACCGACCACTCACTGACTCCAGGACTGTAGACCCCTGTGATACTGATACCACCATGTCACCACACAGCACAGTGATATCTGTACCCTATATACAGACCCCTCACTGACTCCAGGACTGTAGACCCCTGTGATACTGATACCACCATGTCACCACACAGTACAGTGATATCTGTATCCTATATACCGGCCACTCACTGACTCCAGGACTGTAGACCCCTGTGATACTGATACCACCATGTCACCACACAGCACAGTGATATCTGTATCCTATATACAGACCCCTCACTGACTCCAGGACTGTAGACCCCTGTGATACTGATACCACCATGTCACCACACAGCACAGTGATATCTGTATCCTATATACAGACCCCTCACTGACTCCAGGACTGTAGACCCCTGTGATACTGATACCACCATGTCACCAAACAGTACAGTGATATCTGTATCCTATATACAGACCACTCACTGACTCCAGGACTGTAGACCCCTGTGATACTGATACCACCATGTCACCACACAGCACAGTGATATCTGTACCCTATATACAGACCACTCACTGACTCCAGGACTGTAGACCCCTGTGATACTGATACCACCATGTCACCACACAGCACAGTGATATCTGTATCCTATATACAGACCACTCACTGACTCCAGGACTGTAGACCCCTGTGATACTGATACCACCATGTCACCACACAGTACAGTGATATCTGTACCCTATATACCGGCCACTCACTGACTCCAGGACTGTAGACCCCTGTGATACTGATACCACCATGTCACCACACAGCACAGTGATATCTGTATCCTATATACAGACCCCTCACTGACTCCAGGACTGTAGACCCCTGTGATACTGATACCACCATGTCACCACACAGCACAGTGATATCTGTATCCTATATACCGGCCCCTCACTGACTCCAGGACTGTAGACCCCTGTGATACTGATACCACCATGTCACCACACAGCACAGTGATATCTGTACCCTATATACCGACCCCTCACTGACTCCAGGACTGTAGACCCCTGTGATACTGATACCACCATGTCACCACACAGCACAGTGATATCTGTATCCTATATACAGACCACTCACTGACTCCAGGACTGTAGACCCCTGTGATACTGATACCACCATGTCACCACACAGCACAGTGATATCTGTATCCTATATACAGACCACTCACTGACTCCAGGACTGTAGACCCCTGTGATACTGATACCACCATGTCACCACACAGCACAGTGATATCTGTATCCTATATACAGACCACTCACTGACTCCAGGACTGTAGACCCCTGTGATACTGATACCACCATGTCACCACACAGCACAGTGATATCTGTATCCTATATACCGGCCCCTCACTGACTCCAGGACTGTAGACCCCTGTGATACTGATACCACCATGTCACCACACAGCACAGTGATATCTGTATCCTATATACAGACCCCTCACTGACTCCAGGACTGTAGACCCCTGTGATACTGATACCACCATGTCACCACACAGCACAGTGATATCTGTATCCTATATACAGACCCCTCACTGACTCCAGGACTGTAGACCCCTGTGATACTGATACCACCATGTCACCACACAGCACAGTGATATCTGTACCCTATATACAGACCACTCACTGACTCCAGGACTGTAGACCCCTGTGATACTGATACCACCATGTCACCACACAGCACAGTGATATCTGTACCCTATATACCGACCCCTCACTGACTCCAGGACTGTAGACCCCTGTGATACTGATACCACCATGTCACCACACAGCACAGTGATATCTGTACCCTATATACAGACCACTCACTGACTCCAGGACTGTAGACCCCTGTGATACTGATACCACCATGTCACCACACAGTACAGTGATATCTGTATCCTATATACAGACCCCTCACTGACTCCAGGACTGTAGACCCCTGTGATACTGATACCACCATGTCACCACACAGCACAGTGATATCTGTATCCTATATACAGACCACTCACTGACTCCAGGACTGTAGACCCCTGTGATACTGATACCACCATGTCACCACACAGTACAGTGATATCTGTACCCTATATACAGACCCCTCACTGACTCCAGGACTGTAGACCCCTGTGATACTGATACCACCATGTCACCACACAGCACAGTGATATCTGTATCCTATATACAGACCCCTCACTGACTCCAGGACTGTAGACCCCTGTGATACTGATACCACCATGTCACCACACAGCACAGTGATATCTGTACCCTATATACAGACCCCTCACTGACTCCAGGACTGTAGACCCCTGTGATACTGATACCACCATGTCACCACACAGCACAGTGATATCTGTATCCTATATACAGACCCCTCACTGACTCCAGGACTGTAGACCCCTGTGATACTGATACCACCATGTCACCACACAGCACAGTGATATCTGTACCCTATATACCTGCCCCTCACTGACTCCAGGACTGTAGACCCCTGTGATACTGATACCACCATGTCACCACACAGTACAGTGATATCTGTATCCTATATACAGACCCCTCACTGACTCCAGGACTGTAGACCCCTGTGATACTGATACCACCATGTCACCACACAGCACAGTGATATCTGTACCCTATATACAGACCCCTCACTGACTCCAGGACTGTAGACCCCTGTGATACTGATACCACCATGTCCCCACACAGTACAGTGATATCTGTACCCTATATACAGACCCCTCACTGACTCCAGGACTGTAGACCCCTGTGATACTGATACCACCATGTCACCACACAGCACAGTGATATCTGTACCCTATATACAGACCCCTCACTGACTCCAGGACTGTAGACCCCTGTGATACTGATACCACCATGTCACCACACAGTACAGTGATATCTGTACCCTATATACAGACCACTCACTGACTCCAGGACTGTAGACCCCTGTGATACTGATACCACCATGTCACCACACAGCACAGTGATATCTGTACCCTATATACAGACCCCTCACTGACTCCAGGACTGTAGACCCCTGTGATACTGATACCACCATGTCACCACACAGTACAGTGATATCTGTATCCTATATACAGACCCCTCACTGACTCCAGGACTGTAGACCCCTGTGATACTGATACCACCATGTCACCACACAGTACAGTGATATCTGTACCCTATATACAGACCCCTCACTGACTCCAGGACTGTAGACCCCTGTGATACTGATACCACCATGTCACCACACAGCACAGTGATATCTGTATCCTATATACAGACCCCTCACTGACTCCAGGACTGTAGACCCCTGTGATACTGATACCACCATGTCACCACACAGCACAGTGATATCTGTATCCTATATACCGGCCCCTCACTGACTCCAGGACTGTAGACCCCTGTGATACTGATACCACCATGTCACCACACAGTACAGTGATATCTGTATCCTATATACAGACCCCTCACTGACTCCAGGACTGTAGACCCCTGTGATACTGATACCACCATGTCACCACACAGCACAGTGATATCTGTACCCTATATACAGACCCCTCACTGACTCCAGGACTGTAGACCCCTGTGATACTGATACCACCATGTCACCACACAGCACAGTGATATCTGTATCCTATATACCGGCCCCTCACTGACTCCAGGACTGTAGACCCCTGTGATACTGATACCACCATGTCACCACACAGCACAGTGATATCTGTACCCTATATACAGACCCCTCACTGACTCCAGGACTGTAGACCCCTGTGATACTGATACCACCATGTCACCACACAGTACAGTGATATCTGTATCCTATATACAGACCCCTCACTGACTCCAGGACTGTAGACCCCTGTGATACTGATACCACCATGTCACCACACAGCACAGTGATATCTGTACCCTATATACAGACCCCTCACTGACTCCAGGACTGTAGACCCCTGTGATACTGATACCACCATGTCACCACACAGTACAGTGATATCTGTACCCTATATACAGACCCCTCACTGACTCCAGGACTGTAGACCCCTGTGATACTGATACCACCATGTCACCACACAGCACAGTGATATCTGTATCCTATATACCGGCCCCTCACTGACTCCAGGACTGTAGACCCCTGTGATACTGATACCACCATGTCACCACACAGCACAGTGATATCTGTACCCTATATACAGACCCCTCACTGACTCCAGGACTGTAGACCCCTGTGATACTGATACCACCATGTCACCACACAGTACAGTGATATCTGTATCCTATATACAGACCACTCACTGACTCCAGGACTGTAGACCCCTGTGATACTGATACCACCATGTCACCACACAGCACAGTGATATCTGTACCCTATATACAGACCCCTCACTGACTCCAGGACTGTAGACCCCTGTGATACTGATACCACCATGTCACCACACAGCACAGTGATATCTGTACCCTATATACAGACCACTCACTGACTCCAGGACTGTAGACCCCTGTGATACTGATACCACCATGTCACCACACAGTACAGTGATATCTGTATCCTATATACCGACCCGTCACTGACTCCAGGACTGTAGACCCCTGTGATACTGATACCACCATGTCACCACACAGCACAGTGATATCTGTATCCTATATACAGGCCACTCACTGACTCCAGGACTGTAGACCCCTGTGATACTGATACCACCATGTCACCACACAGCACAGTGATATCTGTATCCTATATACAGACCACTCACTGACTCCAGGACTGTAGACCCCTGTGATACTGATACCACCATGTCACCACACAGTACAGTGATATCTGTACCCTATATACAGACCCCTCACTGACTCCAGGACTGTAGACCCCTGTGATACTGATACCACCATGTCACCACACAGCACAGTGATATCTGTACCCTATATACAGACCCCTCACTGACTCCAGGACTGTAGACCCCTGTGATACTGATACCACCATGTCACCACACAGTACAGTGATATCTGTACCCTATATACAGACCCCTCACTGACTCCAGGACTGTAGACCCCTGTGATACTGATACCACCATGTCACCACACAGCACAGTGATATCTGTATCCTATATACAGACCTCTCACTGACTCCAGGACTGTAGACCCCTGTGATACTGATACCACCATGTCACCACACAGTACAGTGATATCTGTATCCTATATACAGACCCCTCACTGACTCCAGGACTGTAGACCCCTGTGATACTGATACCACCATGTCACCACACAGCACAGTGATATCTGTATCCTATATACAGGCCCCTCACTGACTCCAGGACTGTAGACCCCTGTGATACTGATACCACCATGTCACCACACAGTACAGTGATATCTGTACCCTATATACAGACCCCTCACTGACTCCAGGACTGTAGACCCCTGTGATACTGATACCGCCATGTCACCACACAGTACAGTGATATCTGTACCCTATATACCGGCCCCTCACTGACTCCAGGACTGTAGACCCCTGTGATACTGATACCACCATGTCACCACACAGCACAGTGATATCTGTACCCTATATACCGGCCCCTCACTGACTCCAGGACTGTAGACCCCTGTGATACTGATACCACCATGTCACCACACAGCACAGTGATATCTGTATCCTATATACAGACCACTCACTGACTCCAGGACTGTAGACCCCTGTGATACTGATACCACCATGTCACCACACAGCACAGTGATATCTGTGTCCTATATACAGACCACTCACTGACTCCAGGACTGTAGACCCCTGTGATACTGATACCACCATGTCACCACACAGCACAGTGATATCTGTATCCTATATACCGGCCCCTCACTGACTCCAGGACTGTAGACCCCTGTGATACTGATACCACCATGTCACCACACAGCACAGTGATATCTGTATCCTATATACAGACCCCTCACTGACTCCAGGACTGTAGACCCCTGTGATACTGATACCACCATGTCACCACACAGCACAGTGATATCTGTATCCTATATACAGACCCCTCACTGACTCCAGGACTGTAGACCCCTGTGATACTGATACCACCATGTCCCCACACAGCACAGTGATATCTGTACCCTATATACAGACCATTCACTGACTCCAGGACTGTAGACCCCTGTGATACTGATACCACCATGTCACCACACAGCACAGTGATATCTGTACCCTATATACAGACCACTCACTGACCCCAGGACTGTAGACCCCAGTGATACTGATACCACCATGTCACCACACAGCACAGTGATATCTGTACCCTATATACAGACCCCTCACTGACTCCAGGACTGTAGACCCCTGTGATACTGATACCACCATGTCACCACACAGTACAGTGATATCTGTACCCTATATACAGACCCCTCACTGACTCCAGGACTGTAGACCCCTGTGATACTGATACCACCATGTCACCACACAGTACAGTGATATCTGTATCCTATATACAGACCCCTCACTGACTCCAGGACTGTAGACCCCTGTGATACTGATACCACCATGTCACCACACAGCACAGTGATATCTGTATCCTATATACAGACCCCTCACTGACTCCAGGACTGTAGACCCCTGTGATACTGATACCACCATGTCACCACACAGTACAGTGATATCTGTACCCTATATACAGACCCCTCACTGACTCCAGGACTGTAGACCCCTGTGATACTGATACCACCATGTCACCACACAGTACAGTGATATCTGTACCCTATATACCGGCCCCTCACTGACTCCAGGACTGTAGACCCCTGTGATACTGATACCACCATGTCACCACACAGCACAGTGATATCTGTACCCTATATACAGACCCCTCACTGACTCCAGGACTGTAGACCCCTGTGATACTGATACCACCATGTCACCACACAGCACAGTGATATCTGTATCCTATATACAGACCACTCACTGACTCCAGGACTGTAGACCCCTGTGATACTGATACCACCATGTCACCACACAGCACAGTGATATCTGTACCCTATATACAGACCCCTCACTGACTCCAGGACTGTAGACCCCTGTGATACTGATACCACCATGTCACCACACAGCACAGTGATATCTGTATCCTATATACAGACCCCTCACTGACTCCAGGACTGTAGACCCCTGTGATACTGATACCACCATGTCACCACACAGCACAGTGATATCTGTATCCTATACACCGGCCCCTCACTGACTCCAGGACTGTAGACCCCTGTGATACTGATACCACCATGTCACCACACAGTACAGTGATATCTGTATCCTATATACAGACCCCTCACTGACTCCAGGACTGTAGACCCCTGTGATACTGATACCACCATGTCACCACACAGTACAGTGATATCTGTATCCTATATACAGACCCCTCACTGACTCCAGGACTGTAGACCCCTGTGATACTGATACCACCATGTCACCACACAGCACAGTGATATCTGTATCCTATATACAGACCACTCACTGACTCCAGGACTGTAGACCCCTGTGATACTGATACCACCATGTCACCACACAGCACAGTGATATCTGTACCCTATATACAGACCACTCACTGACTCCAGGACTGTAGACCCCTGTGATACTGATACCACCATGTCACCACACAGCACAGTGATATCTGTATCCTATATACCGGCCCCTCACTGACTCCAGGACTGTAGACCCCTGTGATACTGATACCACCATGTCACCACACAGCACAGTGATATCTGTACCCTATATACCGGCCACTCACTGACTCCAGGACTGTAGACCCCTGTGATACTGATACCACCATGTCACCACACAGCACAGTGATATCTGTACCCTATATACAGACCACTCACTGACTCCAGGACTGTAGACCCCTGTGATACTGATACCACCATGTCACCACACAGCACAGTGATATCTGTACCCTATATACCGACCCCTCACTGACTCCAGGACTGTAGACCCCTGTGATACTGATACCACCATGTCACCACACAGCACAGTGATATCTGTACCCTATATACAGACCCCTCACTGACTCCAGGACTATAGACCCCTGTGATACTGATACCACCATGTCACCACACAGCACAGTGATATCTGTACCCTATATACAGACCACTCACTGACTCCAGGACTGTAGACCCCTGTGATACTGATACCACCATGTCACCACACAGTACAGTGATATCTGTATCCTATATACAGACCACTCACTGACTCCAGGACTGTAGACCCCTGTGATACTGATACCACCATGTCACCACACAGCACAGTGATATCTGTATCCTATATACCGGCCTCTCACTGACTCCAGGACTGTAGACCCCTGTGATACTGATACCACCATGTCACCACACAGCACAGTGATATCTGTACCCTATATACCGGCCCCTCACTGACTCCAGGACTGTAGACCCCTGTGATACTGATACCACCATGTCACCACACAGCACAGTGATATCTGTATCCTATATACAGACCCCTCACTGACTCCAGGACTGTAGACCCCTGTGATACTGATACCACCATGTCACCACACAGCACAGTGATATCTGTACCCTATATACAGACCCCTCACTGACTCCAGGACTGTAGACCCCTGTGATACTGATACCACCATGTCCCCACACAGCACAGTGATATCTGTATCCTATATACAGACCCCTCACTGACTCCAGGACTGTAGACCCCTGTGATACTGATACCACCATGTCACCACACAGCACAGTGATATCTGTACCCTATATACAGGCCCCTCACTGACTCCAGGACTGTAGACCCCTGTGATACTGATACCACCATGTCACCACACAGCACAGTGATATCTGTACCCTATATACAGACCACTCACTGACTCCAGGACTGTAGACCCCTGTGATACTGATACCATCATGTCACCACACAGCACAGTGATATCTGTATCCTATATACAGACCACTCACTGACTCCAGGACTGTAGACCCCTGTGATACTGATACCACCATGTCACCACACAGTACAGTGATATCTGTATCCTATATACCGGCCCCTCACTGACTCCAGGACTGTAGACCCCTGTGATACTGATACCACCATGTCACCACACAGCACAGTGATATCTGTACCCTATATACAGACCCCTCACTGACTCCAGGACTGTAGACCCCTGTGATACTGATACCACCATGTCACCACACAGTACAGTGATATCTGTATCCTATATACAGACCCACTCACTGACTCCAGGACTGTAGACCCCTGTGATACTGATACCACCATGTCACCACACAGCACAGTGATATCTGTATCCTATATACAGACCCCTCACTGACTCCAGGACTGTAGACCCCTGTGATACTGATACCACCATGTCACCACACAGTACAGTGATATCTGTACCCTATATACAGACCCCTCACTGACTCCAGGACTGTAGACCCCTGTGATACTGATACCACCATGTCATCACACAGTACAGTGATATCTGTACCCTATATACAGACCCCTCACTGACTCCAGGACTGTAGACCCCTGTGATACTGATACCACCATGTCACCACACAGCACAGTGATATCTGTATCCTATATACAGACCCCTCACTGACTCCAGGACTGTAGACCCCTGTGATACTGATACCACCATGTCACCACACAGCACAGTGATATCTGTACCCTATATACAGACCCCTCACTGACTCCAGGACTGTAGACCCCTGTGATACTGATACCACCATGTCACCACACAGCACAGTGATATCTGTATCCTATATACAGACCACTCACTGACTCCAGGACTGTAGACCCCTGTGATACTGATACCATCATGTCACCACACAGTACAGTGATATCTGTACCCTATATACAGACCCCTCACTGACTCCAGGACTGTAGACCCCTGTGATACTGATACCACCATGTCATCACACAGTACAGTGATATCTGTACCCTATATACAGACCCCTCACTGACTCCAGGACTGTAGACCCCTGTGATACTGATACCACCATGTCACCACACAGCACAGTGATATCTGTATCCTATATACAGACCCCTCACTGACTCCAGGACTGTAGACCCCTGTGATACTGATACCACCATGTCACCACACAGCACAGTGATATCTGTACCCTATATACAGACCCCTCACTGACTCCAGGACTGTAGACCCCTGTGATACTGATACCACCATGTCACCACACAGCACAGTGATATCTGTATCCTATATACAGACCACTCACTGACTCCAGGACTGTAGACCCCTGTGATACTGATACCATCATGTCACCACACAGTACAGTGATATCTGTACCCTATATACAGACCCCTCACTGACTCCAGGACTGTAGACCCCTGTGATACTGATACCACCATGTCACCACACAGTACAGTGATATCTGTATCCTATATACAGACCCCTCACTGACTCCAGGACTGTAGACCCCTGTGATACTGATACCACCATGTCACCACACAGCACAGTGATATCTGTATCCTATATACAGACCCCTCACTGACTCCAGGACTGTAGACCCCTGTGATACTGATACCACCATGTCACCACACAGTACAGTGATATCTGTACCCTATATACCGGCCCCTCACTGACTCCAGGACTGTAGACCCCTGTGATACTGATACCACCATGTCACCACACAGCACAGTGATATCTGTATCCTATATACAGACCACTCACTGACTCCAGGACTGTAGACCCCTGTGATACTGATACCACCATGTCACCACACAGCACAGTGATATCTGTACCCTATATACAGACCCCTCACTGACTCCAGGACTGTAGACCCCTGTGATACTGATACCACCATGTCACCACACAGCACAGTGATATCTGTACCCTATATACAGGCCCCTCACTGACTCCAGGACTGTAGACCCCTGTGATACTGATACCACCATGTCACCACACAGCACAGTGATATCTGTACCCTATATACAGACCCCTCACTGACTCCAGGACTGTAGACCCCTGTGATACTGATACCACCATGTCCCCACACAGCACAGTGATATCTGTATCCTATATACAGACCCCTCACTGACTCCAGGACTGCAGACCCCTGTGATACTGATACCACCATGTCACCACACAGCACAGTGATATCTGTATCCTATATACAGACCCCTCACTGACTCCAGGACTGTAGACCCCTGTGATACTGATACCACCATGTCACCACACAGCACAGTGATATCTGTACCCTATATACAGACCACTCACTGACTCCAGGACTGTAGACCCCTGTGATACTGATACCACCATGTCCCCACACAGCACAGTGATATCTGTACCCTATATACCGGCCCCTCACTGACTCCAGGACTGTAGACCCCTGTGATACTGACACCACCATGTCCCCACACAGCACAGTGATATCTGTATCCTATATACAGACCCCTCACTGACTCCAGGACTGTAGACCCCTGTGATACTGATACCACCATGTCACCACACAGCACAGTGATATCTGTACCCTATATACCGGCCCCTCACTGACTCCAGGACTGTAGACCCCTGTGATACTGATACCACCATGTCACCACACAGCACAGTGATATCTGTATCCTATATACAGACCCCTCACTGACTCCAGGACTGTAGACCCCTGTGATACTGATACCACCATGTCACCACACAGCACAGTGATATCTGTACCCTATATACAGGCCACTCACTGACTCCAGGACTGTAGACCCCTGTGATACTGATACCACCATGTCACCACACAGCACAGTGATATCTGTACCCTATATACAGACCCCTCACTGACTCCAGGACTGTAGACCCCTGTGATACTGATACCACCATGTCACCACACAGCACAGTGATATCTGTACCCTATATACAGGCCACTCACTGACTCCAGGACTGTAGACCCCTGTGATACTGATACCACCATGTCACCACACAGCACAGTGATATCTGTATCCTATACACCGGCCCCTCACTGACTCCAGGACTGTAGACCCCTGTGATACTGATACCACCATGTCACCACACAGCACAGTGATATCTGTATCCTATATACCGGCCCCTCACTGACTCCAGGACTGTAGACCCCTGTGATACTGATACCACCATGTCACCACACAGCACAGTGATATCTGTATCCTATATACAGACCCCTCACTGACTCCAGGACTGTAGACCCCTGTGATACTGATACCACCATGTCACCACACAGCACAGTGATATCTGTATCCTATATACAGACCCCTCACTGACTCCAGGACTGTAGACCCCTGTGATACTGATACCACCATGTCACCACACAGCACAGTGATATTTGTATCCTATATACAGACCACTCACTGACTCCAGGACTGTAGACCCCTGTGATACTGATACCACCATGTCCCCACACAGCACAGTGATATCTGTATCCTATATACCGGCCCCTCACTGACTCCAGGACTGTAGACCCCTGTGATACTGATACCACCTTGTCACCACACAGCACAGTGATATCTGTACCCTATATACAGACCACTCACTGACTCCAGGACTGTAGACCCCTGTGATACTGATACCACCATGTCCCCACACAGCACAGTGATATCTGTATCCTATATACCGGCCCCTCACTGACTCCAGGACTGTAGACCCCTGTGATACTGATACCACCTTGTCACCACACAGCACAGTGATATCTGTATCCTATATACCGGCCACTCACTGACTCCAGGACTGTAGACCCCTGTGATACTGATACCACCATGTCCCCACACAGCACAGTGATATCTGTACCCTATATACCGGCCCCTCACTGACTCCAGGACTGTAGACCCCTGTGATACTGACACCACCATGTCCCCACACAGCACAGTGATATCTGTATCCTATATACCGGCCCCTCACTGACTCCAGGACTGTAGACCCCTGTGATACTGATACCACCATGTCACCACACAGCACAGTGATATCTGTACCCTATATACCGGCCCCTCACTGACTCCAGGACTGTAGACCCCTGTGATACTGATACCACCATGTCACCACACAGCACAGTGATATCTGTACCCTATATACCGGCCCCTCACTGACCCCAGGACTGTAGACCCCTGTGATACTGATACCACCATGTCACCACACAGCACAGTGATATCTGTACCCTATATACAGACCCCTCACTGACTCCAGGACTGTAGACCCCTGTGATACTGATACCACCATGTCACCACACAGCACAGTGATATCTGTATCCTATATACCGGCCTCTCACTGACTCCAGGACTGTAGACCCCTGTGATACTGATACCACCATGTCACCACACAGCACAGTGATATCTGTACCCTATATACCGGCCCCTCACTGACTCCAGGACTGTAGACCCCTGTGATACTGATACCACCATGTCACCACACAGCACAGTGATATCTGTACCCTATATACCGGCCCCTCACTGACTCCAGGACTGTAGACCCCTGTGATACTGATACCACCATGTCACCACACAGCACAGTGATATCTGTACCCTATATACAGACCACTCACTGACTCCAGGACTGTAGACCCCTGTGATACTGATACCACCATGTCACCACACAGCACAGTGATATCTGTACCCTATATACCGGCCACTCACTGACTCCAGGACTGTAGACCCCTGTGATACTGATACCACCATGTCACCACACAGCACAGTGATATCTGTATCCTATATACAGACCCCTCACTGACTCCAGGACTGTAGACCCCTGTGATACTGATACCACCATGTCACCACACAGCACAGTGATATCTGTACCCTATATACCGGCCACTCACTGACTCCAGGACTGTAGACCCCTGTGATACTGATACCACCATGTCACCACACAGCACAGTGATATCTGTACCCTATATACCGGCCCCTCACTGACTCCAGGACTGTAGACCCCTGTGATACTGATACCACCATGTCACCACACAGCACAGTGATATCTGTACCCTATATACAGACCACTCACTGACTCCAGGACTGTAGACCCCTGTGATACTGATACCACCATGTCACCACACAGCACAGTGATATCTGTACCCTATATACCGGCCCCTCACTGACTCCAGGACTGTAGACCCCTGTGATACTGATACCACCATGTCACCACACAGCACAGTGATATCTGTACCCTATATACCGGCCCCTCACTGACTCCAGGACTGTAGACCCCTGTGATACTGACACCACCATGTCCCCACACAGCACAGTGATATCTGTATCCTATATACAGACCCCTCACTGACTCCAGGACTGTAGACCCCTGTGATACTGATACCACCATGTCACCACACAGCACAGTGATATCTGTACCCTATATACCGGCCACTCACTGACTCCAGGACTGTAGACCCCTGTGATACTGATACCACCATGTCACCACACAGCACAGTGATATCTGTACCCTATATACCGGCCCCTCACTGACTCCAGGACTGTAGACCCCTGTGATACTGATACCACCATGTCACCACACAGCACAGTGATATCTGTATCCTATATACAGACCCCTCACTGACTCCAGGACTGTAGACCCCTGTGATACTGATACCACCATGTCACCACACAGCACAGTGATATCTGTACCCTATATACAGGCCACTCACTGACTCCAGGACTGTAGACCCCTGTGATACTGATACCACCATGTCACCACACAGCACAGTGATATCTGTACCCTATATACAGACCACTCACTGACTCCAGGACTGTAGACCCCTGTGATACTGATACCACCATGTCACCACACAGCACAGTGATATCTGTACCCTATATACAGACCACTCACTGACTCCAGGACTGTAGACCCCTGTGATACTGATACCACCATGTCACCACACAGTACAGTGATATCTGTATCCTATATACAGACCCCTCACTGACTCCAGGACTGTAGACCCCTGTGATACTGATACCACCATGTCACCACACAGCACAGTGATATCTGTATCCTATATACAGACCACTCACTGACTCCAGGACTGTAGACCCCTGTGATACTGATACCACCATGTCACCACACAGCACAGTGATATCTGTATCCTATATACAGACCCCTCACTGACTCCAGGACTGTAGACCCCTGTGATACTGATACCACCATGTCACCACACAGCACAGTGATATCTGTACCCTATATACAGACCCCTCACTGACTCCAGGACTGTAGACCCCTGTGATACTGATACCACCATGTCACCACACAGCACAGTGATATCTGTACCCTATATACCGGCCACTCACTGACTCCAGGACTGTAGACCCCTGTGATACTGATACCACCATGTCACCACACAGCACAGTGATATCTGTATCCTATATACAGACCCCTCACTGACTCCAGGACTGTAGACCCCTGTGATACTGATACCACCATGTCACCACACAGCACAGTGATATCTGTACCCTATATACAGGCCACTCACTGACTCCAGGACTGTAGACCCCTGTGATACTGATACCACCATGTCACCACACAGTACAGTGATATCTGTATCCTATATACAGACCCCTCACTGACTCCAGGACTGTAGACCTCTGTGATACTGATACCACCATGTCACCACACAGCACAGTGATATCTGTATCCTATATACCGGCCCCTCACTGACTCCAGGACTGTAGACCCCTGTGATACTGATACCACCATGTCACCACACAGCACAGTGATATCTGTACCCTACATATCGGCCCCTCACTGACTCCAGGACTGTAGACCCCTGTGATACTGATACCACCATGTCACCACACAGCACAGTGATATCTGTATCCTATATACAGACCCCTCACTGACTCCAGGACTGTAGACCCCTGTGATACTGATACCACCATGTCACCACACAGCACAGTGATATCTGTACCCTATATACAGACCACTCACTGACTCCAGGACTGTAGACCCCTGTGATACTGATACCACCATGTCACCACACAGCACAGTGATATCTGTACCCTATATACAGACCACTCACTGACTCCAGGACTGTAGACCCCTGTGATACTGATACCACCATGTCACCACACAGCACAGTGATATCTGTACCCTATATACCGGCCCCTCACTGACTCCAGGACTGTAGACCCCTGTGATACTGATACCACCATGTCACCACACAGCACAGTGATATCTGTACCCTATATACAGACCACTCACTGACTCCAGGACTGTAGACCCCTGTGATACTGATACCACCATGTCACCACACAGTACAGTGATATCTGTATCCTATATACAGACCACTCACTGACTCCAGGACTGTAGACCCCTGTGATACTGATACCACCATGTCACCACACAGCACAGTGATATCTGTATCCTATATACAGACCCCTCACTGACTCCAGGACTGTAGACCCCTGTGATACTGATACCACCATGTCACCACACAGCACAGTGATATCTGTATCCTATATACCGGCCTCTCACTGACTCCAGGACTGTAGACCCCTGTGATACTGATACCACCATGTCACCACACAGCACAGTGATATCTGTACCCTATATACAGACCCCTCACTGACTCCAGGACTGTAGACCCCTGTGATACTGATACCACCATGTCACCACACAGCACAGTGATATCTGTACCCTATATACAGACCCCTCACTGACTCCAGGACTGTAGACCCCTGTGATACTGATACCACCATGTCACCACACAGCACAGTGATATCTGTATCCTATATACCGGCCCCTCACTGACTCCAGGACTGTAGACCCCTGTGATACTGATACCACCATGTCACCACACAGCACAGTGATATCTGTATCCTATATACCGGCCCCTCACTGACTCCAGGACTGTAGACCCCTGTGATACTGATACCACCATGTCACCACACAGTACAGTGATATCTGTACCCTATATACCGGCCCCTCACTGACTCCAGGACTGTAGACCCCTGTGATACTGATACCACCATGTCACCACACAGCACAGTGATATCTGTACCCTATATACAGACCCCTCACTGACTCCAGGACTGTAGACCCCTGTGATACTGATACCACCATGTCACCACACAGTACAGTGATATCTGTATCCTATATACAGACCACTCACTGACTCCAGGACTGTAGACCCCTGTGATACTGATACCACCATGTCACCACACAGCACAGTGATATCTGTATCCTATATACAGACCCCTCACTGACTCCAGGACTGTAGACCCCTGTGATACTGATACCACCATGTCACCACACAGCACAGTGATATCTGTATCCTATATACAGACCCCTCACTGACTCCAGGACTGTAGACCCCTGTGATACTGATACCACCATGTCACCACACAGCACAGTGATATCTGTATCCTATATACAGACCCCTCACTGACTCCAGGACTGTAGACCCCTGTGATACTGATACCACCATGTCACCACACAGCACAGTGATATCTGTACCCTATATACAGACCACTCACTGACTCCAGGACTGTAGACCCCTGTGATACTGATACCACCATGTCACCACACAGTACAGTGATATCTGTATCCTATATACAGACCACTCACTGACTCCAGGACTGTAGACCCCTGTGATACTGATACCACCATGTCACCACACAGCACAGTGATATCTGTATCCTATATACCGGCCCCTCACTGACTCCAGGACTGTAGACCCCTGTGATACTGATACCACCATGTCACCACACAGCACAGTGATATCTGTACCCTATATACAGACCCCTCACTGACTCCAGGACTGTAGACCCCTGTGATACTGATACCACCATGTCACCACACAGTACAGTGATATCTGTATCCTATATACAGACCACTCACTGACTCCAGGACTGTAGACCCCTGTGATACTGATACCACCATGTCACCACACAGCACAGTGATATCTGTATCCTATATACAGACCCCTCACTGACTCCAGGACTGTAGACCCCTGTGATACTGATACCACCATGTCACCACACAGCACAGTGATATCTGTACCCTATATACAGACCCCTCACTGACTCCAGGACTGTAGACCCCTGTGATACTGATACCACCATGTCACCACACAGCACAGTGATATCTGTACCCTATATACAGACCACTCACTGACTCCAGGACTGTAGACCCCTGTGATACTGATACCACCATGTCACCACACAGTACAGTGATATCTGTATCCTATATACCGACCCCTCACTGACTCCAGGACTGTAGACCCCTGTGATACTGATACCACCATGTCACCACACAGCACAGTGATATCTGTATCCTATATACAGACCCCTCACTGACTCCAGGACTGTAGACCCCTGTGATACTGATACCACCATGTCACCACACAGCACAGTGATATCTGTACCCTATATACAGACCCCTCACTGACTCCAGGACTGTAGACCCCTGTGATACTGATACCACCATGTCACCACACAGTACAGTGATATCTGTACCCTATATACAGACCCCTCACTGACTCCAGGACTGTAGACCCCTGTGATACTGATACCACCATGTCACCACACAGCACAGTGATATCTGTATCCTATATACAGACCTCTCACTGACTCCAGGACTGTAGACCCCTGTGATACTGATACCACCATGTCACCACACAGTACAGTGATATCTGTATCCTATATACAGACCCCTCACTGACTCCAGGACTGTAGACCCCTGTGATACTGATACCACCATGTCACCACACAGCACAGTGATATCTGTATCCTATATACAGGCCCCTCACTGACTCCAGGATTGTAGACCCCTGTGATACTGATACCACCATGTCACCACACAGTACAGTGATATCTGTACCCTATATACAGACCCCTCACTGACTCCAGGACTGTAGACCCCTGTGATACTGATACCACCATGTCACCACACAGCACAGTGATATCTGTGTCCTATATACAGACCACTCACTGACTCCAGGACTGTAGACCCCTGTGATACTGATACCACCATGTCACCACACAGCACAGTGATATCTGTATCCTATATACCGGCCCCTCACTGACTCCAGGACTGTAGACCCCTGTGATACTGATACCACCATGTCACCACACAGCACAGTGATATCTGTACCCTATATACCGGCCCCTCACTGACTCCAGGACTGTAGACCCCTGTGATACTGATACCACCATGTCACCACACAGCACAGTGATATCTGTATCCTATATACAGACCCCTCACTGACTCCAGGACTGTAGACCCCTGTGATACTGATACCACCATGTCCCCACACAGCACAGTGATATCTGTACCCTATATACAGACCATTCACTGACTCCAGGACTGTAGACCCCTGTGATACTGATACCACCATGTCACCACACAGCACAGTGATATCTGTACCCTATATACAGACCACTCACTGACCCCAGGACTGTAGACCCCAGTGATACTGATACCACCATGTCACCACACAGCACAGTGATATCTGTACCCTATATACAGACCCCTCACTGACTCCAGGACTGTAGACCCCTGTGATACTGATACCACCATGTCACCACACAGTACAGTGATATCTGTACCCTATATACAGACCCCTCACTGACTCCAGGACTGTAGACCCCTGTGATACTGATACCACCATGTCACCACACAGTACAGTGATATCTGTACCCTATATACCGGCCCCTCACTGACTCCAGGACTGTAGACCCCTGTGATACTGATACCACCATGTCACCACACAGCACAGTGATATCTGTACCCTATATACAGACCCCTCACTGACTCCAGGACTGTAGACCCCTGTGATACTGATACCACCATGTCACCACACAGCACAGTGATATCTGTATCCTATATACAGACCACTCACTGACTCCAGGACTGTAGACCCCTGTGATACTGATACCACCATGTCACCACACAGCACAGTGATATCTGTACCCTATATACAGACCCCTCACTGACTCCAGGACTGTAGACCCCTGTGATACTGATACCACCATGTCACCACACAGCACAGTGATATCTGTATCCTATATACAGACCCCTCACTGACTCCAGGACTGTAGACCCCTGTGATACTGATACCACCATGTCACCACACAGCACAGTGATATCTGTATCCTATACACCGGCCCCTCACTGACTCCAGGACTGTAGACCCCTGTGATACTGATACCACCATGTCACCACACAGTACAGTGATATCTGTATCCTATATACAGACCCCTCACTGACTCCAGGACTGTAGACCCCTGTGATACTGATACCACCATGTCACCACACAGTACAGTGATATCTGTATCCTATATACAGACCCCTCACTGACTCCAGGACTGTAGACCCCTGTGATACTGATACCACCATGTCACCACACAGCACAGTGATATCTGTACCCTATATACAGACCACTCACTGACTCCAGGACTGTAGACCCCTGTGATACTGATACCACCATGTCACCACACAGCACAGTGATATCTGTATCCTATATACCGGCCCCTCACTGACTCCAGGACTGTAGACCCCTGTGATACTGATACCACCATGTCACCACACAGCACAGTGATATCTGTACCCTATATACCGGCCACTCACTGACTCCAGGACTGTAGACCCCTGTGATACTGATACCACCATGTCACCACACAGCACAGTGATATCTGTACCCTATATACAGACCACTCACTGACTCCAGGACTGTAGACCCCTGTGATACTGATACCACCATGTCACCACACAGCACAGTGATATCTGTATCCTATATACAGACCACTCACTGACTCCAGGACTGTAGACCCCTGTGATACTGATACCACCATGTCACCACACAGCACAGTGATATCTGTGTCCTATATACAGACCACTCACTGACTCCAGGACTGTAGACCCCTGTGATACTGATACCACCATGTCACCACACAGTACAGTGATATCTGTACCCTATATACAGACCACTCACTGACTCCAGGACTGTAGACCCCTGTGATACTGATACCACCATGTCACCACACAGCACAGTGATATCTGTATCCTATATACCGACCCCTCACTGACTCCAGGACTGTAGACCCCTGTGATACTGATACCACCATGTCACCACACAGCACAGTGATATCTGTACCCTATATACCGACCCCTCACTGACTCCAGGACTGTAGACCCCTGTGATACTGATACCACCATGTCACCACACAGTACAGTGATATCTGTACCCTATATACAGACCCCTCACTGACTCCAGGACTGTAGACCCCTGTGATACTGATACCACCATGTCACCACACAGCACAGTGATATCTGTATCCTATATACAGACCCCTCACTGACTCCAGGACTGTAGACCCCTGTGATACTGATACCACCATGTCACCACACAGCACAGTGATATCTGTACCCTATATACAGACCACTCACTGACTCCAGGACTGTAGACCCCTGTGATACTGATACCACCATGTCACCACACAGCACAGTGATATCTGTATCCTATATACAGACCACTCACTGACTCCAGGACTGTAGACCCCTGTGATACTGATACCACCATGTCACCACACAGCACAGTGATATCTGTATCCTATATACCGGCCTCTCACTGACTCCAGGACTGTAGACCCCTGTGATACTGATACCACCATGTCACCACACAGCACAGTGATATCTGTACCCTATATACCGGCCCCTCACTGACTCCAGGACTGTAGACCCCTGTGATACTGATACCACCATGTCACCACACAGCACAGTGATATCTGTATCCTATATACAGACCCCTCACTGACTCCAGGACTGTAGACCCCTGTGATACTGATACCACCATGTCACCACACAGCACAGTGATATCTGTACCCTATATACAGACCCCTCACTGACTCCAGGACTGTAGACCCCTGTGATACTGATACCACCATGTCCCCACACAGCACAGTGATATCTGTATCCTATATACAGACCCCTCACTGACTCCAGGACTGTAGACCCCTGTGATACTGATACCACCATGTCACCACACAGCACAGTGATATCTGTACCCTATATACAGGCCCCTCACTGACTCCAGGACTGTAGACCCCTGTGATACTGATACCACCATGTCACCACACAGCACAGTGATATCTGTACCCTATATACAGACCACTCACTGACTCCAGGACTGTAGACCCCTGTGATACTGATACCACCATGTCACCACACAGCACAGTGATATCTGTATCCTATATACAGACCACTCACTGACTCCAGGACTGTAGACCCCTGTGATACTGATACCATCATGTCACCACACAGCACAGTGATATCTGTATCCTATATACAGACCCCACACTGACTCCAGGACTGTAGACCCCTGTGATACTGATACCACCATGTCACCACACAGCACAGTGATATCTGTACCCTATATACAGACCCCTCACTGACTCCAGGACTGTAGACCCCTGTGATACTGATACCACCATGTCACCACACAGCACAGTGATATCTGTATCCTATATACCGGCCCCTCACTGACTCCAGGACTGTAGACCCCTGTGATACTGATACCACCATGTCACCACACAGCACAGTGATATCTGTACCCTATATACAGACCACTCACTGACTCCAGGACTGTAGACCCCTGTGATACTGATACCACCATGTCACCACACAGTACAGTGATATCTGTATCCTATATACCGGCCCCTCACTGACTCCAGGACTGTAGACCCCTGTGATACTGATACCACCATGTCACCACACAGCACAGTGATATCTGTACCCTATATACAGACCCCTCACTGACTCCAGGACTGTAGACCCCTGTGATACTGATACCACCATGTCACCACACAGTACAGTGATATCTGTATCCTATATACAGACCCACTCACTGACTCCAGGACTGTAGACCCCTGTGATACTGATACCACCATGTCACCACACAGCACAGTGATATCTGTATCCTATATACAGACCCCTCACTGACTCCAGGACTGTAGACCCCTGTGATACTGATACCACCATGTCACCACACAGTACAGTGATATCTGTACCCTATATACAGACCCCTCACTGACTCCAGGACTGTAGACCCCTGTGATACTGATACCACCATGTCATCACACAGTACAGTGATATCTGTACCCTATATACAGACCCCTCACTGACTCCAGGACTGTAGACCCCTGTGATACTGATACCACCATGTCACCACACAGCACAGTGATATCTGTATCCTATATACAGACCCCTCACTGACTCCAGGACTGTAGACCCCTGTGATACTGATACCACCATGTCACCACACAGCACAGTGATATCTGTACCCTATATACAGACCCCTCACTGACTCCAGGACTGTAGACCCCTGTGATACTGATACCACCATGTCACCACACAGCACAGTGATATCTGTATCCTATATACAGACCACTCACTGACTCCAGGACTGTAGACCCCTGTGATACTGATACCATCATGTCACCACACAGTACAGTGATATCTGTACCCTATATACAGACCCCTCACTGACTCCAGGACTGTAGACCCCTGTGATACTGATACCACCATGTCACCACACAGCACAGTGATATCTGTATCCTATATACAGACCCCTCACTGACTCCAGGACTGTAGACCCCTGTGATACTGATACCACCATGTCATCACACAGTACAGTGATATCTGTACCCTATATACAGACCCCTCACTGACTCCAGGACTGTAGACCCCTGTGATACTGATACCACCATGTCACCACACAGCACAGTGATATCTGTACCCTATATACAGACCCCTCACTGACTCCAGGACTGTAGACCCCTGTGATACTGATACCACCATGTCACCACACAGCACAGTGATATCTGTACCCTATATACAGACCCCTCACTGACTCCAGGACTGTAGACCCCTGTGATACTGATACCACCATGTCCCCACACAGCACAGTGATATCTGTATCCTATATACAGACCCCTCACTGACTCCAGGACTGCAGACCCCTGTGATACTGATACAACCATGTCACCACACAGCACAGTGATATCTGTATCCTATATACAGACCCCTCACTGACTCCAGGACTGTAGACCCCTGTGATACTGATACCACCATGTCACCACACAGCACAGTGATATCTGTACCCTATATACAGACCACTCACTGACTCCAGGACTGTAGACCCCTGTGATACTGATACCACCATGTCCCCACACAGCACAGTGATATCTGTACCCTATATACCGGCCCCTCACTGACTCCAGGACTGTAGACCCCTGTGATACTGACACCACCATGTCCCCACACAGCACAGTGATATCTGTATCCTATATACAGACCCCTCACTGACTCCAGGACTGTAGACCCCTGTGATACTGATACCACCATGTCACCACACAGCACAGTGATATCTGTACCCTATATACCGGCCCCTCACTGACTCCAGGACTGTAGACCCCTGTGATACTGATACCACCATGTCACCACACAGCACAGTGATATCTGTATCCTATATACAGACCCCTCACTGACTCCAGGACTGTAGACCCCTGTGATACTGATACCACCATGTCACCACACAGCACAGTGATATCTGTACCCTATATACAGGCCACTCACTGACTCCAGGACTGTAGACCCCTGTGATACTGATACCACCATGTCACCACACAGCACAGTGATATCTGTATCCTATATACAGACCCCTCACTGACTCCAGGACTGTAGACCCCTGTGATACTGATACCACCATGTCACCACACAGCACAGTGATATCTGTACCCTATATACAGGCCACTCACTGACTCCAGGACTGTAGACCCCTGTGATACTGATACCACCATGTCACCACACAGCACAGTGATATCTGTATCCTATATACAGACCCCTCACTGACTCCAGGACTGTAGACCCCTGTGATACTGATACCACCATGTCACCACACAGCACAGTGATATCTGTACCCTATATACAGGCCACTCACTGACTCCAGGACTGTAGACCCCTGTGATACTGATACCACCATGTCACCACACAGCACAGTGATATCTGTATCCTATACACCGGCCCCTCACTGACTCCAGGACTGTAGACCCCTGTGATACTGATACCACCATGTCACCACACAGCACAGTGATATCTGTATCCTATATACCGGCCCCTCACTGACTCCAGGACTGTAGACCCCTGTGATACTGATACCACCATGTCACCACACAGCACAGTGATATCTGTATCCTATATACAGACCCCTCACTGACTCCAGGACTGTAGACCCCTGTGATACTGATACCACCATGTCACCACACAGCACAGTGATATCTGTATCCTATATACAGACCCCTCACTGACTCCAGGACTGTAGACCCCTGTGATACTGATACCACCATGTCACCACACAGCACAGTGATATTTGTATCCTATATACAGACCACTCACTGACTCCAGGACTGTAGACCCCTGTGATACTGATACCACCATGTCCCCACACAGCACAGTGATATCTGTATCCTATATACCGGCCCCTCACTGACTCCAGGACTGTAGACCCCTGTGATACTGATACCACCTTGTCACCACACAGCACAGTGATATCTGTATCCTATATACCGGCCACTCACTGACTCCAGGACTGTAGACCCCTGTGATACTGATACCACCATGTCCCCACACAGCACAGTGATATCTGTACCCTATATACCGGCCCCTCACTGACTCCAGGACTGTAGACCCCTGTGATACTGACACCACCATGTCCCCACACAGCACAGTGATATCTGTATCCTATATACCGGCCCCTCACTGACTCCAGGACTGTAGACCCCTGTGATACTGATACCACCATGTCACCACACAGCACAGTGATATCTGTACCCTATATACCGGCCCCTCACTGACTCCAGGACTGTAGACCCCTGTGATACTGATACCACCATGTCACCACACAGCACAGTGATATCTGTACCCTATATACAGACCCCTCACTGACTCCAGGACTGTAGACCCCTGTGATACTGATACCACCATGTCACCACACAGCACAGTGATATCTGTATCCTATATACCGGCCTCTCACTGACTCCAGGACTGTAGACCCCTGTGATACTGATACCACCATGTCACCACACAGCACAGTGATATCTGTACCCTATATACCGGCCCCTCACTGACTCCAGGACTGTAGACCCCTGTGATACTGATACCACCATGTCACCACACAGCACAGTGATATCTGTACCCTATATACCGGCCACTCACTGACTCCAGGACTGTAGACCCCTGTGATACTGATACCACCATGTCACCACACAGCACAGTGATATCTGTACCCTATATACCGGCCCCTCACTGACTCCAGGACTGTAGACCCCTGTGATACTGATACCACCATGTCACCACACAGCACAGTGATATCTGTACCCTATATACAGACCACTCACTGACTCCAGGACTGTAGACCCCTGTGATACTGATACCACCATGTCACCACACAGCACAGTGATATCTGTATCCTATATACAGACCCCTCACTGACTCCAGGACTGTAGACCCCTGTGATACTGATACCACCATGTCACCACACAGCACAGTGATATCTGTACCCTATATACAGACCACTCACTGACTCCAGGACTGTAGACCCCTGTGATACTGATACCACCATGTCACCACACAGCACAGTGATATCTGTATCCTATATACCGGCCTCTCACTGACTCCAGGACTGTAGACCCCTGTGATACTGATACCACCATGTCACCACACAGCACAGTGATATCTGTACCCTATATACCGGCCCCTCACTGACTCCAGGACTGTAGACCCCTGTGATACTGATACCACCATGTCACCACACAGCACAGTGATATCTGTACCCTATATACAGACCACTCACTGACTCCAGGACTGTAGACCCCTGTGATACTGATACCACCATGTCACCACACAGCACAGTGATATCTGTATCCTATATACAGACCCCTCACTGACTCCAGGACTGTAGACCCCTGTGATACTGATACCACCATGTCACCACACAGCACAGTGATATCTGTACCCTATATACCGGCCCCTCACTGACTCCAGGACTGTAGACCCCTGTGATACTGATACCACCATGTCACCACACAGCACAGTGATATCTGTACCCTATATACCGGCCCCTCACTGACTCCAGGACTGTAGACCCCTGTGATACTGACACCACCATGTCCCCACACAGCACAGTGATATCTGTATCCTATATACAGACCCCTCACTGACTCCAGGACTGTAGACCCCTGTGATACTGATACCACCATGTCACCACACAGCACAGTGATATCTGTACCCTATATACCGGCCCCTCACTGACTCCAGGACTGTAGACCCCTGTGATACTGATACCACCATGTCACCACACAGCACAGTGATATCTGTATCCTATATACAGACCCCTCACTGACTCCAGGACTGTAGACCCCTGTGATACTGATACCACCATGTCACCACACAGCACAGTGATATCTGTACCCTATATACAGGCCACTCACTGACTCCAGGACTGTAGACCCCTGTGATACTGATACCACCATGTCACCACACAGCACAGTGATATCTGTACCCTATATACAGACCACTCACTGACTCCAGGACTGTAGACCCCTGTGATACTGATACCACCATGTCACCACACAGTACAGTGATATCTGTATCCTATATACAGACCCCTCACTGACTCCAGGACTGTAGACCCCTGTGATACTGATACCACCATGTCACCACACAGTACAGTGATATCTGTATCCTATATACAGACCCCTCACTGACTCCAGGACTGTAGACCCCTGTGATACTGATACCACCATGTCACCACACAGCACAGTGATATCTGTATCCTATATACCGGCCCCTCACTGACTCCAGGACTGTAGACCCCTGTGATACTGATACCACCATGTCACCACACAGCACAGTGATATCTGTACCCTACATATCGGCCCCTCACTGACTCCAGGACTGTAGACCCCTGTGATACTGATACCACCATGTCACCACACAGCACAGTGATATCTGTATCCTATATACAGACCCCTCACTGACTCCAGGACTGTAGACCCCTGTGATACTGATACCACCATGTCACCACACAGCACAGTGATATCTGTACCCTATATACAGACCACTCACTGACTCCAGGACTGTAGACCCCTGTGATACTGATACCACCATGTCACCACACAGCACAGTGATATCTGTACCCTATATACAGACCACTCACTGACTCCAGGACTGTAGACCCCTGTGATACTGATACCACCATGTCACCACACAGCACAGTGATATCTGTACCCTATATACCGGCCCCTCACTGACTCCAGGACTGTAGACCCCTGTGATACTGATACCACCATGTCACCACACAGCACAGTGATATCTGTACCCTATATACAGACCACTCACTGACTCCAGGACTGTAGACCCCTGTGATACTGATACCACCATGTCACCACACAGTACAGTGATATCTGTATCCTATATACAGACCACTCACTGACTCCAGGACTGTAGACCCCTGTGATACTGATACCACCATGTCACCACACAGCACAGTGATATCTGTATCCTATATACAGACCCCTCACTGACTCCAGGACTGTAGACCCCTGTGATACTGATACCACCATGTCACCACACAGCACAGTGATATCTGTATCCTATATACCGGCCTCTCACTGACTCCAGGACTGTAGACCCCTGTGATACTGATACCACCATGTCACCACACAGCACAGTGATATCTGTACCCTATATACAGACCCCTCACTGACTCCAGGACTGTAGACCCCTGTGATACTGATACCACCATGTCACCACACAGCACAGTGATATCTGTACCCTATATACAGACCCCTCACTGACTCCAGGACTGTAGACCCCTGTGATACTGATACCACCATGTCACCACACAGCACAGTGATATCTGTATCCTATATACCGGCCCCTCACTGACTCCAGGACTGTAGACCCCTGTGATACTGATACCACCATGTCACCACACAGCACAGTGATATCTGTATCCTATATACCGGCCCCTCACTGACTCCAGGACTGTAGACCCCTGTGATACTGATACCACCATGTCACCACACAGTACAGTGATATCTGTACCCTATATACCGGCCCCTCACTGACTCCAGGACTGTAGACCCCTGTGATACTGATACCACCATGTCACCACACAGCACAGTGATATCTGTATCCTATATACAGACCCCTCACTGACTCCAGGACTGTAGACCCCTGTGATACTGATACCACCATGTCACCACACAGTACAGTGATATCTGTATCCTATATACAGACCCCTCACTGACTCCAGGACTGTAGACCCCTGTGATACTGATACCACCATGTCACCACACAGCACAGTGATATCTGTACCCTATATACAGACCCCTCACTGACTCCAGGACTGTAGACCCCTGTGATACTGATACCACCATGTCACCACACAGTACAGTGATATCTGTATCCTATATACAGACCCCTCACTGACTCCAGGACTGTAGACCCCTGTGATACTGATACCACCATGTCACCACACAGCACAGTGATATCTGTATCCTATATACAGACCACTCACTGACTCCAGGACTGTAGACCCCTGTGATACTGATACCACCATGTCACCACACAGCACAGTGATATCTGTATCCTATATACAGACCCCTCACTGACTCCAGGACTGTAGACCCCTGTGATACTGATACCACCATGTCACCACACAGCACAGTGATATCTGTATCCTATATACAGACCCCTCACTGACTCCAGGACTGTAGACCCCTGTGATACTGATACCACCATGTCACCACACAGCACAGTGATATCTGTACCCTATATACAGACCACTCACTGACTCCAGGACTGTAGACCCCTGTGATACTGATACCACCATGTCACCACACAGCACAGTGATATCTGTATCCTATATACAGACCCCTCACTGACTCCAGGACTGTAGACCCCTGTGATACTGATACCACCATGTCACCACACAGCACAGTGATATCTGTATCCTATATACAGACCCCTCACTGACTCCAGGACTGTAGACCCCTGTGATACTGATACCACCATGTCACCACACAGTACAGTGATATCTGTACCCTATATACCGGCCCCTCACTGACTCCAGGACTGTAGACCCCTGTGATACTGATACCACCATGTCACCACACAGCACAGTGATATCTGTATCCTATATACAGACCCCTCACTGACTCCAGGACTGTAGACCCCTGTGATACTGATACCACCATGTCACCACACAGCACAGTGATATCTGTACCCTATATACAGACCCCTCACTGACTCCAGGACTGTAGACCCCTGTGATACTGATACCACCATGTCACCACACAGTACAGTGATATCTGTATCCTATATACAGACCACTCACTGACTCCAGGACTGTAGACCCCTGTGATACTGATACCACCATGTCACCACACAGCACAGTGATATCTGTATCCTATATACAGACCCCTCACTGACTCCAGGACTGTAGACCCCTGTGATACTGATACCACCATGTCACCACACAGCACAGTGATATCTGTACCCTATATACAGACCACTCACTGACTCCAGGACTGTAGACCCCTGTGATACTGATACCACCATGTCACCACACAGTACAGTGATATCTGTATCCTATATACAGACCCCTCACTGACTCCAGGACTGTAGACCCCTGTGATACTGATACCACCATGTCACCACACAGCACAGTGATATCTGTACCCTATATACAGACCACTCACTGACTCCAGGACTGTAGACCCCTGTGATACTGATACCACCATGTCACCACACAGCACAGTGATATCTGTACCCTATATACCGGCCCCTCACTGACTCCAGGACTGTAGACCCCTGTGATACTGATACCACCATGTCACCACACAGCACAGTGATATCTGTACCCTATATACAGACCCCTCACTGACTCCAGGACTGTAGACCCCTGTGATACTGACACCACCATGTCACCACACAGCACAGTGATATCTGTATCCTATATACAGACCACTCACTGACTCCAGGACTGTAGACCCCTGTGATACTGATACCACCATGTCACCACACAGTACAGTGATATCTGTATCCTATATACCGACCACTCACTGACTCCAGGACTGTAGACCCCTGTGATACTGATACCACCATGTCACCACACAGCACAGTGATATCTGTATCCTATATACAGACCCCTCACTGACTCCAGGACTGTAGACCCCTGTGATACTGATACCACCATGTCACCACACAGCACAGTGATATCTGTACCCTATATACCGGCCACTCACTGACTCCAGGACTGTAGACCCCTGTGATACTGATACCACCATGTCACCACACAGCACAGTGATATCTGTACCCTATATACAGACCACTCACTGACTCCAGGACTGTAGACCCCTGTGATACTGATACCACCATGTCACCACACAGCACAGTGATATCTGTATCCTATATACAGACCACTCACTGACTCCAGGACTGTAGACCCCTGTGATACTGATACCACCATGTCCCCACACAGCACAGTGATATCTGTACCCTATATACCGGCCCCTCACTGACTCCAGGACTGTAGACCCCTGTGATACTGATACCACCATGTCACCACACAGCACAGTGATATCTGTACCCTATATACCGGCCCCTCACTGACTCCAGGACTGTAGACCCCTGTGATACTGATACCACCATGTCCCCACACAGCACAGTGATATCTGTACCCTATATACCGGCCACTCACTGACTCCAGGACTGTAGACCCCTGTGATACTGATACCACCATGTCACCACACAGCACAGTGATATCTGTACCCTATATACAGACCCCTCACTGACTCCAGGACTGTAGACCCCTGTGATACTGATACCACCATGTCACCACACAGCACAGTGATATCTGTACCCTATATACAGACCCCTCACTGACTCCAGGACTGTAGACCCCTGTGATACTGATACCACCATGTCACCACACAGTACAGTGATATCTGTATCCTATATACCGGCCTCTCACTGACTCCAGGACTGTAGACCCCTGTGATACTGATACCACCATGTCACCACACAGCACAGTGATATCTGTACCCTATATACAGACCCCTCACTGACTCCAGGACTGTAGACCCCTGTGATACTGATACCACCATGTCACCACACAGTACAGTGATATCTGTATCCTATATACCGGCCTCTCACTGACTCCAGGACTGTAGACCCCTGTGATACTGATACCACCATGTCACCACACAGCACAGTGATATCTGTACCCTATATACAGACCCCTCACTGACTCCAGGACTGTAGACCCCTGTGATACTGATACCACCATGTCACCACACAGTACAGTGATATCTGTATCCTATATACTGGCCTCTCACTGACTCCAGGACTGTAGACCGCTGTGATACTGATACCACCATGTCACCACACAGCACAGTGATATCTGTATCCTATATACAGACCCCTCACTGACCCCAGGACTGTAGACCCCTGTGATACTGATACCACCATGTCACCACACAGTACAGTGATATCTGTACCCTATATACAGACCCCTCACTGACTCCAGGACTGTAGACCCCTGTGATACTGATACCACCATGTCACCACACAGTACAGTGATATCTGTATCCTATATACCGGCCTCTCACTGACTCCAGGACTGTAGACCCCTGTGATACTGATACCACCATGTCACCACACAGCACAGTGATATCTGTACCCTATATACAGACCCCTCACTGACTCCAGGACTGTAGACCCCTGTGATACTGATACCACCATGTCACCACACAGTACAGTGATATCTGTACCCTATATACCGGCCCCTCACTGACTCCAGGACTGTAGACCCCTGTGATACTGATACCACCATGTCACCACACAGCACAGTGATATCTGTACCCTATATACAGACCCCTCACTGACTCCAGGACTGTAGACCCCTGTGATACTGATACCACCATGTCACCACACAGCACAGTGATATCTGTACCCTATATACCGGCCCCTCACTGACTCCAGGACTGTAGACCCCTGTGATACTGATACCACCATGTCACCACACAGCACAGTGATATCTGTACCCTATATACAGACCCCTCACTGACTCCAGGACTGTAGACCCCTGTGATACTGATACCACCATGTCACCACACAGCACAGTGATATCTGTACCCTATATACAGACCCCTCACTGACTCCAGGACTGTAGACCCCTGTGATACTGATACCACCATGTCACCACACAGCACAGTGATATCTGTACCCTATATACAGACCCCTCACTGACTCCAGGACTGTAGACCCCTGTGATACTGATACCACCATGTCACCACACAGCACAGTGATATCTGTACCCTATATACAGACCACTCACTGACTCCAGGACTGTAGACCCCTGTGATACTGATACCACCATGTCACCACACAGCACAGTGATATCTGTACCCTATATACAGACCCCTCACTGACTCCAGGACTGTAGACCCCTGTGATACTGATACCACCATGTCACCACACAGTACAGTGATATCTGTACCCTATATACCGGCCCCTCACTGACTCCAGGACTGTAGACCCCTGTGATACTGATACCACCATGTCACCACACAGCACAGTGATATCTGTACCCTATATACAGACCCCTCACTGACTCCAGGACTGTAGACCCCTGTGATACTGATACCATCATGTCACCACACAGCACAGTGATATCTGTATCCTATATACCGGCCCCTCACTGACTCCAGGACTGTAGACCCCTGTGATACTGATACCACCATGTCACCACACAGCACAGTGATATCTGTACCCTATATACAGACCACTCACTGACTCCAGGACTGTAGACCCCTGTGATACTGATACCACCATGTCACCACACAGCACAGTGATATCTGTACCCTATATACAGACCCCTCACTGACTCCAGGACTGTAGACCCCTGTGATACTGATACCACCATGTCACCACACAGCACAGTGATATCTGTATCCTATATACCGGCCCCTCACTGACTCCAGGACTGTAGACCCCTGTGATACTGATACCACCATGTCACCACACAGCACAGTGATATCTGTATCCTATATACCGGCCTCTCACTGACTCCAGGACTGTAGACCCCTGTGATACTGATACCACCATGTCACCACACAGCACAGTGATATCTGTATCCTATATACAGACCACTCACTGACTCCAGGACAGTAGACCCCTGTGATACTGATACCACCATGTCACCACACAGCACAGTGATATCTGTATCCTATATACAGACCCCTCACTGACTCCAGGACTGTAGACCCCTGTGATACTGATACCACCATGTCACCACACAGCACAGTGATATCTGTACCCTATATACAGACCCCTCACTGACTCCAGGACTGTAGACCCCTGTGATACTGATACCACCATGTCACCACACAGCACAGTGATATCTGTACCCTATATACAGACCCCTCACTGACTCCAGGACTGTAGACCCCTGTGATACTGATACCACCATGTCACCACACAGCACAGTGATATCTGTATCCTATATACAGACCACTCACTGACTCCAGGACTGTAGACCCCTGTGATACTGATACCACCATGTCACCACACAGTACAGTGATATCTGTATCCTATATACCGGCCCCTCACTGACTCCAGGACTGTAGACCCCTGTGATACTGATACCACCATGTCACCACACAGCACAGTGATATCTGTACCCTATATACAGACCCCTCACTGACCCCAGGACTGTAGACCCCTGTGATACTGATACCACCATGTCACCACACAGCACAGTGATAGCTGTATCCTATATACAGACCCCTCACTGACTCCAGGACTGTAGACCCCTGTGATTCTGATACCACCATGTCACCACACAGTACAGTGATATCTGTACCCTATATACAGACCACTCACTGACTCCAGGACTGTAGACCCCTGTGATACTGATACCACCATGTCACCACACAGTACAGTGATATCTGTACCCTATATACCGACCCCTCACTGACTCCAGGACTGTAGACCCCTGTGATACTGATACCACCATGTCACCACACAGCACAGTGATATCTGTACCCTATATACAGACCACTCACTGACTCCAGGACTGTAGACCCCTGTGATACTGATACCACCATGTCACCACACAGTACAGTGATATCTGTACCCTATATACCGGCCCCTCACTGACTCCAGGACTGTAGACCCCTGTGATACTGATACCACCATGTCACCACACAGCACAGTGATATCTGTACCCTATATACAGACCCCTCACTGACTCCAGGACTGTAGACCCCTGTGATACTGATACCATCATGTCACCACACAGCACAGTGATATCTGTATCCTATATACAGACCACTCACTGACTCCAGGACTGTAGACCCCTGTGATACTGATACCACCATGTCACCACACAGCACAGTGATATCTGTACCCTATATACAGACCCCTCACTGACTCCAGGACTGTAGACCCCTGTGATACTGATACCACCATGTCACCACACAGCACAGTGATATCTGTATCCTATATACAGACCACTCACTGACTCCAGGACTGTAGACCCCTGTGATACTGATACCACCATGTCACCACACAGCACAGTGATATCTGTATCCTATATACCGGCCTCTCACTGACTCCAGGACTGTAGACCCCTGTGATACTGATACCACCATGTCACCACACAGCACAGTGATATCTGTACCCTATATACAGACCACTCACTGACTCCAGGACTGTAGACCCCTGTGATACTGATACCACCATGTCACCACACAGTACAGTGATATCTGTACCCTATATACAGACCCCTCACTGACTCCAGGACTGTAGACCCCTGTGATACTGATACCACCATGTCACCACACAGCACAGTGATATCTGTATCCTATATACAGACCACTCACTGACTCCAGGACTGTAGACCCCTGTGATACTGATACCACCATGTCACCACACAGCACAGTGATATCTGTACCCTATATACAGACCCCTCACTGACTCCAGGACTGTAGACCCCTGTGATACTGATACCACCATGTCACCACACAGCACAGTGATATCTGTATCCTATATACAGACCACTCACTGACTCCAGGACTGTAGACCCCTGTGATACTGATACCACCATGTCACCACACAGCACAGTGATATCTGTACCCTATATACAGACCCCTCACTGACTCCAGGACTGTAGACCCCTGTGATACTGATACCACCATGTCACCACACAGCACAGTGATATCTGTACCCTATATACAGACCACTCACTGACTCCAGGACTGTAGACCCCTGTGATACTGATACCACCATGTCACCACACAGTACAGTGATATCTGTACCCTATATACAGACCCCTCACTGACTCCAGGACTGTAGACCCCTGTGATACTGATACCATCATGTCACCACACAGCACAGTGATATCTGTATCCTATATACCGGCCCCTCACTGACTCCAGGACTGTAGACCCCTGTGATACTGATACCACCATGTCACCACACAGTACAGTGATATCTGTATCCTATATACAGACCCCTCACTGACTCCAGGACTGTAGACCCCTGTGATACTGATACCACCATGTCACCACACAGCACAGTGATATCTGTATCCTATATACAGACCCCTCACTGACTCCAGGACTGTAGACCCCTGTGATACTGATACCACCATGTCACCACACAGTACAGTGATATCTGTATCCTATATACAGACCCCTCACTGACTCCAGGACTGTAGACCCCTGTGATACTGATACCACCATGTCACCACACAGCACAGTGATATCTGTATCCTATATACAGACCCCTCACTGACTCCAGGACTGTAGACCCCTGTGATACTGATACCACCATGTCACCACACAGCACAGTGATATCTGTACCCTATATACCGGCCCCTCACTGACTCCAGGACTGTAGACCCCTGTGATACTGATACCACCATGTCACCACACAGCACAGTGATATCTGTATCCTATATACAGACCCCTCACTGACTCCAGGACTGTAGACCCCTGTGATACTGATACCACCATGTCACCACACAGTACAGTGATATCTGTATCCTATATACAGACCACTCACTGACTCCAGGACTGTAGACCCCAGTGATACTGATACCACCATGTCACCACACAGCACAGTGATATCTGTACCCTATATACCGGCCCCTCACTGACTCCAGGACTGTAGACCCCTGTGATACTGATACCACCATGTCACCACACAGCACAGTGATATCTGTACCCTATATACAGACCCCTCACTGACTCCAGGACTGTAGACCCCTGTGATACTGATACCACCATGTCACCACACAGCACAGTGATATCTGTACCCTATATACCGGCCCCTCACTGACTCCAGGACTGTAGACCCCTGTGATACTGATACCACCATGTCACCACACAGCACAGTGATATCTGTACCCTATATACAGACCCCTCACTGACTCCAGGACTGTAGACCCCTGTGATACTGATACCACCATGTCACCACACAGTACAGTGATATCTGTATCCTATATACAGACCCCTCACTGACTCCAGGACTGTAGACCCCTGTGATACTGATACCACCATGTCACCACACAGCACAGTGATATCTGTACCCTATATACCGGCCACTCACTGACTCCAGGACTGTAGACCCCTGTGATACTGATACCACCATGTCACCACACAGTACAGTGATATCTGTACCCTATATACAGACCACTCACTGACTCCAGGACTGTAGACCCCTGTGATACTGATACCACCATGTCACCACACAGTACAGTGATATCTGTACCCTATATACAGACCCCTCACTGACTCCAGGACTGTAGACCCCTGTGATACTGATACCACCATGTCACCACACAGTACAGTGATATCTGTACCCTATATACAGACCACTCACTGACTCCAGGACTGTAGACCCCTGTGATACTGATACCACCATGTCACCACACAGCACAGTGATATCTGTATCCTATATACAGACCCCTCACTGACTCCAGGACTGTAGACCCCTGTGATACTGATACCACCATGTCACCACACAGTACAGTGATATCTGTATCCTATATACCGGCCCCTCACTGACTCCAGGACTGTAGACCCCTGTGATACTGATACCACCATGTCACCACACAGCACAGTGATATCTGTATCCTATATACAGACCCCTCACTGACTCCAGGACTGTAGACCCCTGTGATACTGATACCACCATGTCACCACACAGCACAGTGATATCTGTACCCTATATACAGACCACTCACTGACTCCAGGACTGTAGACCCCTGTGATACTGATACCACCATGTCACCACACAGTACAGTGATATCTGTATCCTATATACAGACCACTCACTGACTCCAGGACTGTAGACCCCTGTGATACTGATACCACCATGTCACCACACAGTACAGTGATATCTGTACCCTATATACAGACCACTCACTGACTCCAGGACTGTAGACCCCTGTGATACTGATACCACCATGTCACCACACAGTACAGTGATATCTGTACCCTATATACAGACCCCTCACTGACTCCAGGACTGTAGACCCCTGTGATACTGATACCACCATGTCACCACACAGCACAGTGATATCTGTATCCTATATACCGGCCCCTCACTGACTCCAGGACTGTAGACCCCTGTGATACTGATACCACCATGTCACCACACAGCACAGTGATATCTGTATCCTATATACAGACCACTCACTGACTCCAGGACTGTAGACCCCTGTGATACTGATACCACCATGTCACCACACAGCACAGTGATATCTGTGTCCTATATACAGACCCCTCACTGACCCCAGGACTGTAGACCCCTGTGATACTGATACCACCATGTCACCACACAGCACAGTGATATCTGTACCCTATATACAGACCCCTCACTGACTCCAGGACTGTAGACCCCTGTGATACTGATACCACCATGTCACCACACAGCACAGTGATATCTGTACCCTATATACAGACCCCTCACTGACTCCAGGACTGTAGACCCCTGTGATACTGATACCACCATGTCACCACACAGTACAGTGATATCTGTATCCTATATACCGACCCCTCACTGACTCCAGGACTGTAGACCCCTGTGATACTGATACCACCATGTCCCCACACAGCACAGTGATATCTGTATCCTATATACAGACCCCTCACTGACTCCAGGACTGTAGACCCCTGTGATACTGATACCACCATGTCACCACACAGTACAGTGATATCTGTATCCTATATACCGGCCACTCACTGACTCCAGGACTGTAGACCCCTGTGATACTGATACCACCATGTCACCATACAGCACAGTGATATCTGTATCCTATATACCGGCCTCTCACTGACTCCAGGACTGTAGACCCCTGTGATACTGATACCACCATGTCACCACACAGTACAGTGATATCTGTATCCTATATACAGACCCCTCACTGACTCCAGGACTGTAGACCCCTGTGATACTGACACCACCATGTCACCACACAGCACAGTGATATCTGTATCCTATATACAGACCACTCACTGACTCCAGGACTGTAGACCCCTGTGATACTGATACCACCATGTCACCACACAGCACAGTGATATCTGTATCCTATATACCGGCCTCTCACTGACTCCAGGACTGTAGACCCCTGTGATACTGATACCACCATGTCACCACACAGCACAGTGATATCTGTACCCTATATACAGACCCCTCACTGACTCCAGGACTGTAGACCCCTGTGATACTGATACCACCATGTCACCACACAGCACAGTGATATCTGTACCCTATATACAGACCCCTCACTGACTCCAGGACTGTAGACCCCTGTGATACTGATACCACCATGTCACCACACAGCACAGTGATATCTGTATCCTATATACAGACCCCTCACTGACTCCAGGACTGTAGACCCCTGTGATACTGATACCACCATGTCCCCACACAGCACAGTGATATCTGTACCCTATATACAGACCCCTCACTGACTCCAGGACTGTAGACCCCTGTGATACTGATACCACCATGTCACCACACAGCACAGTGATATCTGTACCCTATATACAGACCCCTCACTGACTCCAGGACTGTAGACCCCTGTGATACTGATACCACCATGTCACCACACAGCACAGTGATATCTGTATCCTATATACAGACCCCTCACTGACTCCAGGACTGTAGACCCCTGTGATACTGATACCACCATGTCACCACACAGCACAGTGATATCTGTATCCTATATACAGACCCCTCACTGACTCCAGGACTGTAGACCCCTGTGATACTGATACCACCATGTCACCACACAGTACAGTGATATCTGTACCCTATATACAGACCCCTCACTGACTCCAGGACTGTAGACCCCTGTGATACTGATACCACCATGTCACCACACAGTACAGTGATATCTGTATCCTATATACCGGCCACTCACTGACTCCAGGACTGTAGACCCCTGTGATAATGATACCACCATGTCACCACACAGCACAGTGATATCTGTACCCTATATACAGACCCCTCACTGACTCCAGGACTGTAGACCCCTGTGATACTGATACCACCATGTCACCACACAGCACAGTGATATCTGTATCCTATATACCGGCCCCTCACTGACTCCAGGACTGTAGACCCCTGTGATACTGATACCACCATGTCACCACACAGCACAGTGATATCTGTATCCTATATACCGGCCCCTCACTGACTCCAGGACTGTAGACCCCTGTGATACTGATACCACCATGTCACCACACAGCACAGTGATATCTGTATCCTATATACAGACCCCTCACTGACTCCAGGACTGTAGACCCCTGTGATACTGATACCACCATGTCACCACACAGTACAGTGATATCTGTATCCTATATACCGGCCACTCACTGACTCCAGGACTGTAGACCCCTGTGATACTGATACCACCATGTCACCACACAGCACAGTGATATCTGTACCCTATATACCGGCCACTCACTGACTCCAGGACTGTAGACCCCTGTGATACTGATACCACCATGTCACCACACAGTACAGTGATATCTGTATCCTATATACCGGCCACTCACTGACTCCAGGACTGTAGACCCCTGTGATACTGATACCACCATGTCACCACACAGCACAGTGATATCTGTACCCTATATACCGGCCCCTCACTGACTCCAGGACTGTAGACCCCTGTGATACTGATACCACCATGTCACCACACAGCACAGTGATATCTGTATCCTATATACCGGCCACTCACTGACTCCAGGACTGTAGACCCCTGTGATACTGATACCACCATGTCACCACACAGCACAGTGATATCTGTATCCTATATACCGGCCACTCACTGACTCCAGGACTGTAGACCCCTGTGATACTGATATGCAGCGCCCCAGAGTCCTGGTCGTTGCAGTACTGTGGCTCCGCCGCTAAGGGGGGCTATGGTACGTCTGATGGCACTGAAGGAGTTCATCTGACCAGGTATTACAGACACCAATACATTTCACAGTCTGGCCTCCAGGGGGAGCTAAGGGTTCTATGTATTAGGCCACTCCTCACAGTCTGGTAAAACTGGGGGTCAGGCAGGAAGTGAGAAAGAAAGCTGACTGGGTTGGAACCAGGCAACACCTTGTGGCAGAGGGTGTTGTGGGGGAAGATTCAGAGGGGTCCCTGTCAGGGGTGGGATCCTGACAGAGGCCTAGCAACCAGAGAGAACGTTACGGGACCGCGCCTGCACGATATAGCGGCGGTACCCCAAGAAAGGATAAGAAGCGAGATTTATTGTGCTGAGTGAGAAACGAGATCAACGCAACAAGGAGAATACCAGTAGGAGTCGTGCTGTAAGACGAGGCAACATCCTATTGAGGCGCATAACCGGTGGCCGGAACGCCGAGGAAGTATAGATCTCCAAGCCAAACTTCAAACCTACGGCAGGACAGTCAGTTACAGGCGGGCTGTCTCACCCAGACCCAGGAAGACACAGGGGGGTAACAACAGGAGTGGGGCGACGCAAGAGTCCCGGAAGAGCTCCGAGCCTCCCGTCATAGGGATGCGTCCTAACCTTAAGATCAGGGGGACGTAGAGGGAGAACATCAGAATCGAGTTGTGAGGGAACACGAGAAACAGACACAACAGTTGTGGGGTACTATCCCGTAAGCACAGCAGGGGAGGACCACAACACAAGCGCAGGAAGGTAGGCACAGATTTCCACCTGCAAAGGGAACTCTGGAGGTGCCATCGGACCGGCCGGACTTGCGCAGCCCTGTTAACCGTATTCCGGATTGAGGACTCAGAAGCCTTCAGTAAAGAGGTAAAGAGACTGCAACCTGGTGTCTTCGTTATTTACTGCACCGCACCTCCACCACCATCCACATCTATTATTGTACGCCCCTCAGCAGGGTCACGGACCAGGTCTAGCCACCGTGACAACCCCAGAGCAGAGACTCAGAGGCCCGGTACCGGGTACCCCTCGGCCCTGCGGCAGTGGGGGCGCTACAACTTGGCGTCACGAACAGGATCTACTTAAGCCTGAAGAATCAGGTCATGTGTGCCTTGGAACTGTGATTTATTATACTTGGACTGTGACTTATTGCAAAGACTGTGTATTGCTACTTGCCGCCAAAAGTTCCCGCCAAAACCCGCCGCCATTGCAGCGCCACAGGGAGCGCAGAGGGAGAGGGAGGGCGTGCCATGGGAGGAGACTACCAAAGCGGCGCCAGGAGTAGCGACCGCCCCCTCCGACTTCTGCGAGATGACGACTTGCCCAGCAGCAGAGGAGAAACACCCCCTGATTTGCAACGGCGGGAAGGAGGTGAAGAAGGAGCTCGACCTCGGAGAAATGGCGGAGCCAGGTGCATGCGTTGCCGCCGAATGCCAGACAGCGACGAGGAGCAGCAAGTGCCCGAGCAACGGCGAAGTGATCCCGGCTTACCCACACCCATCAGAGGCGGACTCGCGTCCACCGCCGGTGAAGGACCTGAACTCCTTGGAGCCGCCAGTGGAGGAGCTGAGCCTACCTATCCCAGCCACGGAACCATGGAGGGCGGAGCCACATCAAGAGGCCACTCCGGAGGAGCCGCGGTCCGGGCTGCAGCCGATTCCAGTGTCCTCGTCAACGGAACAGATCGACATCGGTGGAATCACATCAGGCGCAGGTATGGACGGCACCCCTACTCCTCTTGCCGATTCTGCTCCCCCGACCGATCCGGCTCCCCTGACCGATCCCGCTCCTGTGACCGCTCCTCGCCCCAGCAATAACTGTTTCCTCTCGGTGGAACGGGTGATCCTCACCCCCGACGCGATGGTGAAGCTGGTACCTCCACTACCGACCAAGATGGGAGAACCTATGGACGTGGGCCCAGATGGGGTGGTCCTCCGGTGGGACACCACCTGGACCGGGCCGGATGGAGCCCGGGAGGAGGGCCTCACCCTCGCTGTGCTCACTTGGGAACAGTATAAACAATGTCTGATCCTACATTGGAAAAACCGAGAAGAGACCGAACAGACTGATCCAATAGCGGTACAACGCCCAAAGCCTGCGCACGGCAGGAAAGACGCGGTAAAGCGGGGAACTGTGTTGGCCTTTCACCCAAAACGGGGTTGGGGCTCCATACAGGAACCGGGGCTACCGACTGACGTCTTCGTTACTGGTTACAACGTGAAAACTCCCTGCTGCAACAGATATGGTGACCCATTGCAAAGGGGGGATCAGGTGACCTACACCTGCCATCGGGATGCACAAGGATGGTGTGCTCGGAATGTCCAACGCTGTGAGCCTGAAGGGGCATCACCCGTTGCCCCGACCATGACTGATCCGGACTTGACAGATCTTGTTACTATCACTACCGTCCGCCTTGTAGCGGCTACCGAACTTGCAAACAGGGTTAGCTTTCAGGTCCAGACACCGAGTTGTCATGAATCCCAATGGCTAGGGATAGCAAGGGACAAGCAAAGTAATACAAAATATCGGACGAGCTCTAGGGTGATGGAACCTGGGCTGACCGCTGCCCTACGCCTGACAAACGCAACTAGAGATAGCCAGGGAGCGTGCCTACGTTGGTTCTAGACGCCACGCACCAGCCTAAGAGCTAACTAGTACTGCAGAGAAAATAAAGACCTCACTTGCCTCCAGAGGAATGAACCCCAAAAGGTATAGTTGCCCCCCACATGTATTGACGGTGAAATGAGAGGAAGGCACACACATAGAGATGATATATATAGGTTCCGCAAATTGAGGCCCGCTGTAATCTAGAAAGCAGAACGATACAAAAGGGGTCTGAGCGGTCAGCAAAAAACCCTAATCAAAAAACCATCCTGAGATTACAAGAACCCATGTGCCAACTCATGGCACATGGGGAGAACCTCAGTCCACTAGAGCTACCAGCTAGCATAGAGACATAATAAGCAAGCTGGACAAAAAAACCAACAACTGAAAATCAGCACTTAGCTTATCCTGAAAGATCTGGGAGCAGGTAGGCAGGAACCAAACAGAGCACATCTGAATACATTGATAGCCGGCAAGGGAATGACAGAAAGGCCAGGTAAAATAGGAAACACCCAGCCTCTGATGGACAGGTGGAAACCAAAGGCCGCAACCCACCAAAGTCACCCAGTACCAGCAGTAACCACCAGAGGGAGCCCACAAACAGAATCCACAACAGTACCCCCCCCCTTGAGGAGGGGTCACCGAACCCTCACGAGAACCCCCAGGGCGATCAGGGTGAGCTCTATGGAAGGCGCGGACCAAATCAGTCGCATGAACATCGGAGGCGACCACCCAGGAATTATCCTCCTGACCATAACCCTTCCACTTAACCAAATACTGGAGTTTGCGTCTGGAAACACGAGAATCCAAGATCTTCTCAACAACATACTCCAATTCTCCCTCCACCAGCACCGGAGCAGGAGGCTCAACCGAAGGAACAACGGGCACCTCATACCTCCGCAACAACGACCGATGGAACACATTATGAATAGCAAACGATGCTGGGAGATCCAAACGAAAAGATACAGGGTTAAGAATCTCCGAGATCCTATAAGGACCGATGAACCGAGGCTTGAACTTAGGAGAAGAGACCTTCATAGGGACAAAACGAGAAGACAACCACACCAAATCCCCAACAAGAAGTCGGGGACCCACGCGGCGACGGCGATTAGCAAACTGCTGAGTCTTCTCCTGAGATAACTTCAAATTGTCCACCACCTGGTTCCAAATCTGATGTAGCCTGTCCACCACCACGTCCACTCCAGGACAATCCGAAGACTCCACCTGACCAGAGGAAAAACGAGGATGAAACCCCGAATTACAAAAAAAAGGAGAGACCAACGTGGCAGAACTAGCCCGATTATTAAGAGCAAATTCGGCCAGTGGCAAAAAAGCAACCCAGTCATCTTGATCAGCAGAAACAAAACACCTCAAATAAGTTTCCAAGGTCTGATTAGTTCGCTCCGTCTGGCCATTCGTCTGAGGATGGAATGCAGACGAGAAAGACAAATCAATGCCCATCTTGGCACAAAACGTCCACCAAAATCTAGACACAAACTGGGATCCCCTGTCAGAAACGATATTCTCCGGAATCCCATGCAAACGAACCACGTTCTGAAAAAATAAAGGGACCAACTCAGAGGAGGAAGGCAACTTAGGCAAGGGCACCAAATGAACCATCTTAGAAAAGCGGTCACACACAACCCAGATAACGGACATTTTCTGTGAAACCGGGAGATCAGAAATAAAATCCATGGAAATGTGCGTCCAAGGCCTCTTCGGGATGGGCAAGGATAACAACAACCCACTGGCCCGAGAACAGCAAGGCTTAGCTCGAGCACACACTTCACAAGACTGCACAAAGGTACGCACATCCCTAGACAAGGAAGGCCACCAAAAAGACCTGGCCACCAAGTCTCTAGTACCAAATATTCCAGGATGACCAGCCAACACAGAAGAATGGACCTCGGAGATGACTCTACTGGTCCAATCATCCAGAACAAACAGTCTTTCTGGTGGACAACGATCCGGTTTATCCACCTGAAACTCCTGCAATGCACGTCGCAAGTCTGGGGATACGGCGGACAATATTACCCCATCCCTAAGGATACCAGTAGGCCCAGAGTCTCCAGGAGAGTCAGGCACAAAACTCCTGGAAAGAGCATCTGCCTTCACATTCTTTGAACCTGGCAGGTATGAAACCACGAAATTGAAACGAGAAAAAAACAACGACCAACGAGCCTGTCTAGGATTCAAACGCCTGGCAGACTCAAGGTAAATGAGATTCTTGTGATCAGTCAAGACCACCACACGATGTTTAGCACCCTCAAGCCAATGACGCCACTCCTCAAATGCCCACTTCATGGCCAAAAACTCCCGATTACCCACATCATAATTGCGCTCGGCGGGCGAGAATTTTCTAGAGAAGAATGCACATGGCTTCATCACCGAGCCATTAGAACTTCTCTGTGACAAAACCGCCCCCGCTCCAATCTCGGAAGCATCAACCTCAACCTGAAAAGGAAGTGAAACATCTGGTTGACACAACACAGGAGCAGAAGAAAACCGGCGCTTAAGTTCCTGAAAGGCCTCCACGGCCGCAGGAGACCAATCAGCAACATCAGCACCCTTTTTAGTCAAATCAGTCAAAGGTTTAACAATACTGGAAAAATTAGCAATGAACCGACGATAAAAATTAGCAAACCCCAAGAACTTCTGAAGGCTCTTAACAGATGTAGGTTGTGTCCAGTCACAAATCACCTGAACCTTGACGGGATCCATCTCAATAGTAGAAGGAGAAAAAATGTACCCCAAAAAAGAAATCTTCTGGACTCCGAAGAGACACTTTGAGCCCTTCACAAACAGAGAATTGGCCCGCAGAACCTGAAACACCTTCCTGACCTGTAGAACATGAGACTCCCAGTCATCAGAAAACACCAAAATAACATCCAAATACACAATCATAAACTTATCCAGATATTCACGGAAAATATTGTGCATAAAGGACTGAAAGACTGACGGAGCATTGGAGAGTCCAAAAGGCATTACCAAATACTCAAAATGGCCCTCAGGCGTATTAAATGCGGTTTTCCACTCATCACCCTGTTTTATCCGCACCAGATTATACGCACCGCGAAGATCTATCTTAGTGAACCACCTAGCCCCCTTAATGCGAGCAAACAAATCAGTCAATAATGGCAATGGATACTGATACTTGACTGTAATCTTATTCAGAAGGCGATAATCTATACAAGGCCTCAGGGAACCATCTTTTTTTGCCACGAAAAAAAAACCTGCTCCCAGAGGGGATGAAGATGGACGAATATGTCCCTTTTCCAAGGACTCCTTAATATAATTCCGCATAGCAGTATGCTCTGGCAGTGACAGATTAAATAAACGACCCTTAGGGAACTTACTGCCAGGAATCAATTCTATAGCACAGTCACAATCTCTATGCGGAGGGAGCGAATTGAGCTTAGGCTCCTCAAAAACATCCCTATAGTCAGACAAAAACGCAGGGATCTCAGAAGGAGTAGATGAAGCGATTGAAATCGGAGGTGCATAATCATGAACCCCCTGACATCCCCAGCTTAACACAGACATTGTTTTCCAGTCCAGGACAGGATTATGAGTTTGTAACCATGGCAGACCAAGCACTAGTACATCATGTAAATTATACAGTACAAGGAAGCGAATCACCTCCTGATGAACGGGAGTCATGCGCATGGTCACTTGTGTCCAATACTGCGGTTTATTCATAGCCAATGGTGTAGAGTCAATTCCCTTCAGAGGAATAGGAACTTCCAGAGGTTCCAGACTAAAACCGCAGCGTTTAGCAAATGACCAATCCATAAGACTCAGGGCAGCGCCCGAATCCACATAGGCATCGACGGAAATGGAAGACAGTGAAAAAATCAGAGTCACAGACAAAATGAACTTAGGCTGCAGAGTACCAATGGCAAAAGATTTATCAACCCTTTTTGTGCGTTTAGAGCATGCTGATATAACATGAGCTGAATCACCACAATAAAAACACAATCCATTTTTCCGCCTATAATTTTGCCGTTCACTTCTGGACTGAATTCTATCACATTGCATAGTCTCAGGTGCCTGTTCAAAAGACACCGCCAACTGGTGCACGGGTTTGCGCTCCCGTAAACGCCGATCAATCTGAATGGCCATAGCCATCGACTCATTCAGACCTGTAGGCGTAGGGAACCCCACCATAATATCCTTAATGGCCTCGGAAAGACCATTTCTGAAGTTTGCAGCCAGGGCGCACTCATTCCACTGAGTAAGCACCGACCATTTCCGAAATTTTTGACAATATATTTCCGCTTCATCATACCCCTGAGGGCTAATAAAGCCTTTTCAGCCTGAATCTCCAGGTTGAGTTCCTCATAGAGCAATCCCAATGCCAGAAAAAACGCATCCACATTGAGCAATGCAGGATCCCCTGGTGCCAATGCAAATGCCCAATTCTGAGGGTCGCCTCGCAGGAAAGATATTACAATCTTGACCTGTTGAGCAGGGTCTCCAGAGGAGCGAGATTTTAAAGAAAGAAACAATTTACAATTGTTCCTGAAATTCAGGAAGGTAGATCTATCTCCAGAAAAGAACTCTGGAATAGGAATTCTAGGTTCAGACATGGGAGTGTGAACAACAAAATCCTGTATGTTTTGAACTTTTGCCGCGAGATTACTCAGGCTGGAAGCCAAACTCTGGACATCCATGTTAAACAGCTAATATCAGAGCCATTCAAGGGTTAAGAGGAGGTAAGAAGCAGCTAGACAGCAATTAAGGGCAAGGCAGCAAAACTCTGAAGGAAAAAAATAAAAAATAAAAAAAAATAAATAAATTTCCCTTAAACACTTCTTTTTCTCCTGCTTCAGCCCAAACAATTAACACTTTGTGGGCCGGCTATACTGTCATGAATCCCAATGGCTAGGGATAGCAAGGGACAAGCAAAGTAATACAAAATATCGGACGAGCTCTAGGGTGATGGAACCTGGGCTGACCGCTGCCCTACGCCTGACAAACGCAACTAGAGATAGCCAGGGAGCGTGCCTACGTTGGTTCTAGACGCCACGCACCAGCCTAAGCGCTAACTAGTACTTCAGAGAAAATAAAGACCTCACTTGTCTCCAGAGGAATGAACCCCAAAAGGTATAGTTGCCCCCCACATGTATTGACGGTGAAATGAGAGGAAGGCACACACATAGAGATGATATATATAGGTTCCGCAAATTGAGGCCCGCTGTAATCTAGAAAGCAGAACGATACAAAAGGGGTCTGAGCGGTCAGCAAAAAACCCTAATCAAAAAACCATCCTGAGATTACAAGAACCCATGTGCCAACTCATGGCACATGGGGAGAACCTCAGTCCACTAGAGCTACCAGCTAGCATAGAGACATAATAAGCAAGCTGGACAAAAAACCAAACAACTGAAAATCAGCACTTAGCTTATCCTGAAAGATCTGGGAGCAGGTAGGCAGGAACCAAACAGAGCACATCTGAATACATTGATAGCCGGCAAGGGAATGACAGAAAGGCCAGGTAAAATAGGAAACACCCAGCCTCTGATGGACAGGTGGAAACCAAAGGCCGCAACCCACCAAAGTCACCCAGTACCAGCAGTAACCACCAGAGGGAGCCCACAAACAGAATCCACAACACCGAGTGATCTGACGGCACCTGGGAGATCAACCACTGGTACTGACACCGCATCGGCCGCGGATCGGAGACCACCCCCTGCACAGCCACCAGATGAGTAAACAAAAATGCTTTATTGATTGTACATAGTTAATTGTTTTCATTGTTTTGCTGCTAAAACCCGTCCAGGGTTAACTCTTAAAGGGATCCCATTGTTGACCCGGGATCCCTATTGTTTTTGTGTTCTACCTTTTTGCTCAGTTATCAAAGGACTGCCGAATCATGGATGGTGAATGATTCAAAAACTGATCTTGTAAATAGTTTGCACCTTCTTAAAGGTGCTCTCTACTGGTTTTATAAGCGAAAGGACTCTTTGCGAAGACACTGGTCGCAGAACCAGCATCGGAGTCCTTACTGCAAACAGACTTGCAGCTTGAGAAGTTGCACTACCTTATAGAGACTTGGTCCCCTCTTAAAGGGGATGTTCATCAAAAGCACTTAAAGAATGATGATGTCTTGAAAGGAAGTACTGATAATGCTGATATGTAAAAGTTATATGTAGTTAACTGGTTGATTGTAAGAAATGTTTAATAATGTTAATAGAAGAATGAGGACAGGAAGTGAACCCGTAGGGGTTAGTGGTGAGTCCTCTTAGGAGCCATATAGAGATGGCTCAGTGATCTTGAACTGAAAGAAAAATGATATGTTCTATACTGTGCATAGTAGTGGAAGGACAGTAGGCCCGGGTGGAAAGGGGCAGTCCTGTATAGAAAGAGGCAGTAGGCCTGGAGCAGTTAGGACAGGCGGTCCTGCAGATATAAAGAAGGAGAATGCATAAAAGTTAATTAGCCTTATATGTGATATAAGAAGGTCTTTAGTGGATTTAGCGAGTACGTCCTTAAAGGCAATGTTAAATTATTGTTCAAAGATTTTGCACTTAGTAGAATACCCGGTTGGGTAAGAGAAGTTATTTATAGTCTGTTATTGAAAGTATTTAACCATGTTTGTAACGTTCAAGTGTCCTCACCTCCCATAAAGGGAAGCTCTGTTAAAAAGTTTACTTGTACTTGCATTTTCAAAATTGTATGTCTTTTTGCTGACATGTATTGTTGTTTTCTTCCCAGTCCAGGAGTACTGGATTTAACCGGGGGGGAGTGCAGCGCCCCAGAGTCCTGGTCGTTGCAGTACTGTGGCTCCGCCGCTAAGGGGGGCTATGGTACGTCTGATGGCACTGAAGGAGTTCATCTGACCAGGTATCACAGACACCAATACATTTCACAGTCTGGCCTCCAGGGGGAGCTAAGGGTTCTATTTATTAGGCCACTCCTCACAGTCTGGTAAAACTGGGGGTTAGGCAGGAAGTGAGAAAGAAAGCTGACTGGGTTGGAACCAGGCAACACCTTGTGGCAGAGGGTGTTGTGGGGGAAGATTCAGAGGGGTCCCTGTCAGGGGTGGGATCCTGACAGAGGCCTAGCAACCAGAGAGAACGTTACGGGACCGTGCCTGCACGATATAGCGGCGGTACCCCAAGAAAGGATAAGAAGCGAGATTTATTGTGCTGAGTGAGAAACGAGATCAACGCAACAAGGAGAATACCAGTAGGAGTCGTGCTGTAAGACGAGGCAACATCCTATTGAGGCGCATAACCGGTGGCCGGAACGCCGAGGAAGTATAGAGCTCCAAGCCAAACTTCAAACCTACGGCAGGACAGTCAGTTACAGGCGGGCTGTCTCACCCAGACCCAGGAAGACACAGGGGGGTAACAACAGGAGTGGGGCGACGCTGGAGTCCCGGAAGAGCTCCGAGCCTCCCCGTCATACGGGTGCGTCCTAACCGTAAGATCAGGGGGACGTAGAGGGAGAACATCAGAATCGAGTTGTGAGGGAACACGAGAAACAGACACAACAGTTGTGGGGTACTATCCCGTAAGCACAGCAGGGGAGGACCACAACACAAGTGGAGGAAGGTAGGCACAGATTTCCACCTGCAAAGGGAACTCTGGAGGTGCCATCGGACCGGCCGGACTTGCGCAGCCCTGTTAACCGTATTCCGGATTGAGGACTCAGAAGCCTTCAGTAAAGAGGTAAAGAGACTGCAACCTGGTGTCCTCGTTATTAACTGCACCGCACCTCCACCACCATCCACATCTATTATTGTACGCCCCTCAGCAGGGTCACGGACCGGGTCTAGCCACCGTGACAACCCCAGAGCAGAGACTCAGAGGCCCGGTACCGGGTACCCCTCGGCCCTGCGGCAGTGGGGGCGCTACAGATACCACCATGTCACCACACAGCACAGTGATATCTGTATCCTATATACAGACCCCTCACTGACTCCAGGACTGTAGACCCCTGTGATACTGATACCACCATGTCACCACACAGCACAGTGATATCTGTATCCTATATACCGGCCCCTCACTGACTCCAGGACTGTAGACCCCTGTGATACTGATACCACGTCACCACACAGCACAGTGATATCTGTACCCTATATACCGGCCCCTCACTGACTCCAGGACTGTAGACCCCTGTGATACTGATACCACCATGTCACCACACAGCACAGTGATATCTGTACCCTATATACCGGCCCCTCACTGACTCCAGGACTGTAGACCCCTGTGATACTGATACCACCATGTCACCACACAGCACAGTGATATCTGTATCCTATATACAGACCACTCACTGACTCCAGGACTGTAGACCCCTGTGATACTGATACCACCATGTCACCACACAGTACAGTGATATCTGTATCCTATATACCGGCCACTCACTGACTCCAGGACTGTAGACCCCTGTGATACTGATACCACCATGTCACTGCACAGCACAGTGATATCTGTATCCTATATAAAGACCACTCACTGACTCCAGGACTGTAGATCCCTGTGATACTGATACCACCATGTTACCACACAGTACAGTGATATCTGTATCCTATATACCGGCCTCTCACTGACTCCAGGACTGTAGACTTGCTGTGGCTTCCATCCTGGTGGCTGGGGGGAGTCCTCAGCTTCCACCCCATGCTCTGGGTCCGGGCTACTCGCCATGTCGCCCTCCACATTCCTCTCTGCTTCCTCGTCTGGTTCCCGCTCTCTCCTGCGTGGGTGGAGATTCTTCTTCCTCTTTCTCCTGCCATTTAGGGTCAGGAGGCGGATCTCAGTTGCTGATGGGCATGTCCTCATGGTGCAAAAGTATTTGGAGTGGGCGGCCATTGTTTTTGCGACCCACAGCTAGTCCCCGCCCACGATGGCGCACTTTTCTTTCACAGCGCTCCTCGTGGCGCTATAATGGCGGCAGTTTTGGCGGCAATTCACAATTAACAATCTCTCAGCACAATGCAGTCTCTTAGGCGCACATGACCCGATTCTCAGGGTTGGTCCATCCTGTTCGTGACACCAAAATGGAACGCACGCCAGGGCCGTGGGGTACCCGGTACCGGGTTCACAGGGGGATGTCACGGTGGTGACCCGGTCCATGGCCCTGGGCGCCCATGTAAAAGGGGAATTGGATAGTTTATTTTCGTGACACCACCTGTGGTATTCGTTCAGTGGGACCAACGCTGCTTTAAGGGGTCCTCTGGGGTGATGTTATGGCAGTTAGATGGTATACCTTCCCACAGGTGAAGTATATCCCCAGGGCTCCCGGTGTGTAGATGGAAGATGGTGGTGAATGGTGCAGTAAGGAACGAGGACACAGGTTTGCAGTCTCTTTACCTTGTTTACTGAAGACTTCAGGCAACTGCAGTCCAGGGCACCAGATCACAGGGCAGGCAGAGACCGGCCGGCTTGGAGGCAAGTTGGGAGTCCACTTTTCCAGGTGGAGATTAAAGCCTTCCTTCTAGCATGGTGGTAATGTAGTCCCTTACTGCCTATGGCTTCTGATAAGGTCCTCACAGTTCTTCTCTCTGTCCCCCATATAGGTTAGGACACAAACCCGTATGACAGGTGACTCAAGCCTTTTTACAGGGTCTCTATCATGACCCGGGCTCTATGTGTCACTGTGTCTCCTGGGTGTTAGGGCAAACAGGTGATGTATAATCCAGCTGTCCTGCCGGTTTCTGCTATGTGTCTTAGAGTCCCACCAAAGCCTCGGTCTTCCGGCTACTGGTGTATGCGCTTTGCCAGGGAGACAGTCTGTTGGCTGCTGTCCTCCCCCTGGTGTCCTAGCCTGTGCTTCTCTCTCCTACACGCTTGCTACAATCTGTTCTGCGTTCAGTATTATCTCTGTCCAGGAGCTGCAGCACTTTCTCATGGCTGTGTAATAGAGTGCAGGGTTGCGTATGTCACCACGGAACAGACAGACCAACTGTTGAAGGGGATTTATTAACAGGGGTAAAATTCTCCTCGCAGGGAGTAAACGGGGTTAATAGAGTCAAGTAAAACAGTAAACAGTTAAGCGGAATCAAAGGGTTAACGAGTGTTCTTGTAACTTATCAGCCCAGGGAGGTCCTGACTGGAGGGTCCTTTTCCCAATGTGGATACAGTCACCAGCAGGGCTTGAGATCCTGAAGTCTCTTCTGTGTCTCCTGGAAAGTCCGGAGTTAAGGCTGCTTTCACACTTGCGTTTTTGTCTGCAGCGTTTTTTGCACAAAAAACGCATGCGTTTTTTTTTCCTATATTTAACATTGAAAACGCATGCGTTTTTTTGCACATGCGTTTGGTCGCGTTTTCAAACGCATGCGTTTTTTGACTGCATGCGTTCATTTTCAAAAATGCTACCTGCAGTATTTTCTTGCGCGTTTTTTTGCCGCGAAAAAACGCATGCGTTTTTTCGCGGCAAAAAAATGCATTGCTGTCTATGTAAACGCATGCGTTTTTAAGCACATGCGTTTGTTTGCGCTAAAAACGCATGCGTTTTTATAGAAAAAAACCAGAAAACACACTAAAAAGTCACCCACCACCATCAAGGTGATAAAGGGATCCAAACCCTAACCCTAACTCTACCCCTAACCTCACCCCTAACCGTTTAATGAACATTTTCTGACAGTCATATTGCCACGTATTTAAGTGCCACGTATCACGTATTTCATTGCCACGTATGCCACGTGCCACGTATTTAAGTGCCACGTGCCACATATATAAGTGCCACGTGCCACATATATAAGTGCCACGTGCCACATATATAAGTGCCACGTGCCACGTATTTAAGTGCCACGTATTTAAGTGCCACGTGCCACGTATTTAAGTGCCACGTGCCACGTATTTAAGTGCCACGTGCCACGTATTTAAGTGCCACGTGCCACGTATTTAAGTGCCACGTGCCACGTATTTAAGTGCCACGTGCCACGTATTTCAGTGCCACGTGCCACGTATTTCAGTGCCACGTATGCCACGTGCCACGTATTTAAGTGCCACGTGCCACATATATAAGTGCCACGTGCCACATATATAAGTGCCACGTGCCACATATATAAGTGCCACGTGCCACGTATTAAAGTGCCACGTGCCACGTATTTAAGTGCCACGTGCCACGTATTTAAGTGCCACGTGCCACGTATTAAAGTGCCACGTATTTAAGTACCACGTATTTCAGTTGCACGTATTTCAGTGCCACGTATTTCAGTCACGTTTAGGGTTAGGGGTAGGGTTAGGGTTAGGGTTTTCTTGTTTTTTCTTGTGTTTTCTTGTGTTTTCTTGTGTTTTTCTATAAAAACGCATGCGTCTAAAAAACGCATGCGTTTTACCGCGTTTACATGCGTTTTTCACACATGCGTTTTTTTTAAAAACGCATGCAGACAAAAACGCAAGTGTGAAACTAGCCTAAGTCTCTCTGCAATCTGTTCTTCGCAAAGTGAAACTGAAACCAGGAAATAGCACAGTCTCCATCGCTGCTGCAAGAGCCTCTATGCACCAGGCTGACAGTCACCCTGTATTAACGCTGTCACACACTCTGGGTAGTTACTTATCACACTCAGGGATTCTTTGCTTGTCACTGCGGTCACCAGGGATTCTTTGCTTGTCACTGCGGTCACCAGGGCTGCACAGTCACTGTCTCTGATTCTGGAGGCTTCCAAATCTACACCCCCACATCCAGCCTTCACTCTGGTGGGTATCTCAGCCTCAGTGCCCTCACGGGGAGCACTACTTTTAGGGGAGTGCGGCGCTGCAGCCTGCCCTCTCTTTGGCGCGCTGCTTTCTCTCTGCTCTCCCGCTCTTTTCTGACCACACCTCTCTTTTCCCAGCAGTCCCCTGGTCCCCTCTGTCCAGGGCAGAAAGTCTTCCCCCCAGCAACCCAGCTGTCTGACTAAGTGGTTCCAGGCAAGGAGCAGGGAAAGCAACCTCCTTACATTCCCCCTCTCTTAAAGCTCGCCATTCCACGGGCGAGGACTCTTCGTGCTTCTCTTTGTTCTTTGGAGGGGAGTCAGATACCTGAGATTCTCGCATCTTCTTCTGCCTTTCTTCTTGTACATACTCCCAGACTAAATGGCCTAGGAGCTGCTCATCAGTCAGGTTGAGATATGCTTTCTCTGCTTCATCAACTACTGCTGTCTTCTTCTTTTTCTTCTTCTTCTTAGCTTTGCCGCTAGCAGATGTCTGCGTAGATGATTCTTCCTCCTTGTCGTTATCGGAAACTTTAGGGACTTCTTGTTCGGGCTCCTCAGTTTGGGGGCTTAGTACAAGCAATTCTTCTCCATGGCTCCCCCTCTCTTTGACAGGAGCATTCTCGTCAAAGCTTGAGTCAGATGAATTAAGACCATGCAGGCCGGCCTCTTTGTCATCTGCGCCGGACTCTGTGGGCATCATTTCCCAGGGCTTCTCAGCCACACGCCCTGTCTCACACAGCTGCTCCATTTCCCCTGTCCGATCAGGAACTGGTGAGCTGACAGCCAGCACATTCTTCACCTCAGGGGACGACATCAGTGGTTCCTCCTTCTCATCGACTCGGACGCTGAAAACGAGTGTCGCAGGAACACTTGGCACTTTCTCTCCTTCTTCAGGAACTCGTGCTGGACAGGGTAGTAAAGCACTTTGGTGGTCTTCTCGAGTGAACGTCACTTTCTTTCCTCCGGACTGAGTCTCACCAACAAAACCTTCAGACCCAGGCCGTAGATCCACCAGGTTCGCCTTTACACGTTGGGACAGCACAGTCATTTCACCAGAGATGCTTGACACCTTCTCCACCTCTCCTTGGCGTCCGACATGGTGGTACTGTCTTGTCCTAGGTGGAACTCTTCTCTCCCTGCCGTACCATTCCCTCCAGGGGCGACGTTCCTTCCAGTTAGCAGGACCCCCAGAGGGGTGAGCGGATCTCTGCCACCGCTCTTCTCGGGTAGGGCAATTTCTGGACATGTGTCCCACCTTTCTGCACGTCCAGCACTCACGTCTGCGTCTGTCTGGAGGGCGCTTCAGTCTGGATCGTCGATCTCGGCAGGGGACATCTTTCATCTGCGGTTGCTCTTCACCCCAGGATACGGAGTTACACTCTGGGGCCACCACCGAAACCACCTTCATGCTTCGCACCTCTCCTCTATCTCTTTCTGGCGGCTTCCACACGTTACCTCGGGGTATGCCGCTGGTCCCCAAAACGGCAGTAAGGGCTTTCCCCAGACTCTCAATCTCCTCCCAGATTCTTCTTATCTTCAGCTGGGAATCTCGGGTCCACATCGCCTCCTCTTCATTTTGACTGGGTGCTCCGCAGTTGTAGCATCTAGGCAGTCTTCTTCGCCGAGCGGCACTAGTCTCACTTTGGAGGGCGGTCTCTCTTTCTCGCACCGGAGGGCTGTACTCTGCAACAGGGATCTTATATTCAGCCACCTCCTTCTTCAAGTCTTCTACCCATTGAGGGGCTGTTACCTCCCTGCTCCATACCTTTCCCACTGGCACTACCACCCCTTGCTCTTGCTCGCGTGTGCGTGCCTCACTCCCGACCTCAGAGAAAGTCATGTCTGGCTTTACACGCATGCGCTCTCGCAGGGCCTGTTTCATCAATACATCTCGCAAGCCTGTCACCAGTTGGTCTCGCAGCACAATGTCAATTGGCCCCACACCTATGCCGTCCTTCCGTATAATGGCAGTCTGAAGCTCCTGCAGTGCGTTCATATATTGCGTCACGGTCTCCCCCTCTCTTTGTACCCGGTGGAACAGTTGCATACACAGCTCCCTTACGTCAGTGGGGTCCCCATGCGTCTCCTCAAGCATACGTAATACTTTGTCCAGGGTATCTCTCGCCTGGGGGGGTCTGAGCATAACAGAGTCCCGTGCATCCCCCTCTAGGGCCATCACAGCTATTTCCGCCTGCAGAGCCGGTGTCATAGGATGCATCCGCATCATCCCTCAGATGCGCTCCGTCCAACCCCACAACATGACATTACTCCCTGAAAATTTTGGCAGGTTAGCTAACATGGCTCCCAGGGAAATGCTAGACCTGGGGCCTCCCTCAACTGCTTGGTCTGCCCCCTCCGCGCTACCGTGTGACATCCTGCCGACTACGCCAAGTGTAATAGAGTGCAGGGTTGCGTATGTCACCACGGAACAGACAGACCAACTGTTGAAGGGGATTTATTAACAGGGGTAAAATTCTCCTCGCAGGGAGTAAACGGGGTTAATAGAGTCAAGTAAAACAGTAAACAGTTAAGCGGAATCAAAGGGTTAACGAGTGTTCTTGTAACTTATCAGCCCAGGGAGGTCCTGACTGGAGGGTCCTTTTCCCAATGTGGATACAGTCACCAGCAGGGCTTGAGATCCTGAAGTCTCTTCTGTGTCTCCTGGAAAGTCCGGGGTTAAGTCTCTCTGCAATCTGTTCTTCGCAAAGTGAAACTGAAACCAGGAAATAGCACAGTCTCCATCACTGCTGCAAGAGCCTCTATGCACCAGGCTGACAGTCTCCCTGTATTAACGCTGTCACACACACTCTGGGTAGTTACTTATCACACTCAGGGATTCTTTGCTTGTCACTGCGGTCACCAGGGATTCTTTGCTTGTCACTGCGGTCACCAGGGCTGCACAGTCACTGTCTCTGATTCTGGAGGCTTCCAAATCTACACCCCCACATCCAGCCTTCACTCTGGTGGGTATCTCAGCCTCAGTGCCCTCACGGGGAGCACTACTTTTAGGGGAGCGCGGCGCTGCAGCCTGCCCTCTCTTTGGCGCGCTGCTTTCTCTCTGCTCTCCCGCTCTTTTCTGACCACACCTCTCTTTTCCCAGCAGTCCCCTGGTCCCCTCTGTCCAGGGCAGAAAGTCTTCCCCCCAGCAACCCAGCTGTCTGACTAAGTGGTTCCAGGCAAGGAGCAGGGAAAGCAACCTCCTTACAGCTGCATGGCTCCTCATACGTTCTTCCTGCTTCAGACTGCTCCAGTCTGCTCTTCGGCACTATCTGACCCACTTTCCCTCCAAACCACAACATACCTCTATATGCAGGGGAGTCACCTAGAAATAGGATCAAAAACTCCCCCTTGTGGCCTGGAGTGTGAACATGTTGCATGTTTGTGTTACCTGGTGAAAGTTATCCTTGCTTGCCTCCAAGCGTGACATCACTCTCCCCATGAGGAAAGCAATGCCACTGTGACGACCAGGACCCTAGGGCATCACACATGCAGCCTCAGAGAGAGAGAAAAAAGCTGCAGCTACATCCTCACCCTCATCACAGCATGCGGTCTCAGAGAGAGATGCTGCAGCTACATCCTTACCCCAATCACTGCATGCAGCCTCAGAGAGAGAAGCTGCAGCTACATCCTCACCCCCATCACTGCATGCAGCCTCAGAGAGAGAAGCTGCATCCTCACCCCCATCACAGCATGCAGCCTCCGAAAGAGAAGCTGCAGCTACATCCTCACCCCATCACAGCATGCAGCCTCAGAGAGAAAAGCTGCAGCTACATCCTCACCCCATCACTGCATGCAGCCTCAGAGAGTGAAGTTTCATCCTCACCCCCCATCACAGCATGCAGCCTCAGAGAGAGAAGCTGCAGCTACATCCTCACCTCCATCACAGCATGCGGCCTCAGAGAGAGAGAAGCTGCAGTTACATCCTCACCCCCATCACAGCATGCAGCCTTGAGAAGCTGCAGCTACATCCTCACCCCCATCACCGCATGCAGCCTCATAGAGAGAAGCTGCATCCTCACCCCCATCACAGCATGCAGCCTCAGAGAGAGAAGCTGTAGCTGCATGCTCACCTCCCGTCACTGCATGCAGCCTCAGAGAGAGAAGCTGCAGCTACATCCTCACCCCCATCACAGCATGTGTAACACCCCAGGTAACCGGTTGTTACAGTGATGTTGCCTTCCTTTCGGGGAGGGCAATGTCACGATTGGAGGCAAGGGAGATTCTTTCTATCACTCACATTCAACATTTCTGAATCTAGGCCAGGAGGGGGAGCTCAGGATCCGGATTCAGGTGAGCTTCCTTAGTCTTTATGTATCCTGGTCTGGAGGAGGAGCCAGCCAGTTGTAGAGAGTAGCAGAGGAGTCAGGAGAGGAGACGGACATCTGGAAGAGACGGAGGGACTGCACAGCCGCATAGGAGCTGTGGCCACCGGAAAGGGTGAGAACTTGAAGGAGTTGAATAGTGGAGGAGCTTAGAGGGAAGAAGCACAGAGGAGGAAGAGGCTCAGGAGGGGAACAGCGGAAGGACTCCCTAGGATCCAGAGCGCAGAAACCGGGTACGGGGAGCCCGAGGTCGTGTTGTTCTCCAGGATGCGCAACAGAACCGGAAGGCATAGGACTGTATGTCAATTGCCCGTATCAAGTCTGAGGTGAAGCAGTAACCTGAGAGTGCGGGTCATGATAGAGACCCTACAAACAGGCTCGCACTGCCTATCGTACAGACATCTATCTTAGACAGGAGAGAAGGGACTTTGCAACCAAGCTTCAAGCGGCAGGGACCTCACCAACTAAAGTACCGCAAGTAGGAAAGGCTTACGGACCTCACCTTTGCCTCCAAGCCGGCAGGACCACAGCTTCCCTGCACTTGTTACCCTGGACTGAGGACTGCTATCATCAGTAAACCATGTAAAGACTGCAAACCTGTGTCCTCGTTCTTTGCCATACCATCCACCACACCATTGGTGCCCTACACCTGGGAAGCCCTGGGGACGCCGCTTCACCTGTGGGAAGCGTCACCATCTTGCTGCATACCATCACATCAGAGGACCCCTTTAACCCCTCTGTGACCTTTGACGTACTATCCCGTCGAGGTGACCTGGGCCTATCTGACCCTTGATGGGATAGTACGTCATAGCCGATCGGCCGCGCTCACGGGGGGAGCGCGGCCGATCGCGGCCGGGTGTCAGCTGCATATCGCAGCTGACATCCGGCACTATGTGCCAGGAGCGGTCACGGACCGCCCCCGGCACATTAACCCCCGGCACACCGCGATCAAACATGATCGCGATGTGCCGGCGATGCAGGGAAGCATCGCGCAGGGAGAGGGCTCCCTGCGGGCTTCCCTGAGCCCCCCGCAGCAACGCGATGTGATCGCGTTGCTGCGAGGGTCTTACCTCCCTCCCTGCCTGCTCCAGACCCGGATCCAAGATGGCCGCGGATCCGGGTCCTGCAGGGAGGGAGGTGGCTTCACAGAAGCCTGCTCAGAGCAGGCACTGTGAAGCAGCCTGCACTTCAATCAGATCGGTGAGCTGTCAGAGTGCTATGCAAACTGGCAGATCACCGATCTGTATTGTCCCCCCCTGGGGCAAAGTAAAAAAGTAAAAAAAAAAATTTCCAAATGTGTAAAAAAAAAATAAAAAAAAATATTCCAAAATAATGAAAAAAAAAAAAATATTATTCCCATAAATACATTTCTTTACCTAAATATAAAAAAAACAAAACAATAAAAGTACACATATTTAGTATCGCCGCGTCCGTAACGACCCGACCTATAAAACTGGCCCACTCGTTAACCCCTTCAGTAAACACCGTAAGAAAAAAAAAAAAAAAACGAGGCAAAAAACAACGCTTTATTATCATACCGCCGAACAAAAAGTGGAATAACACGCGATCAAAAAGACAGATATAAATAACCATGGTACCGCTGAAAGCGTCATCTTGTCCCGCAAATAACGAGCCACCATACAGCATCATCAGCAGAAAAATAAAAAAGTTATAGTCCTGAGAATAAAGCGATGCAAAAATAATTATTTTTTCCATAAAATAGTTTTTATCGTATAAAAGCGCCAAAACATAAAAAAAATAATATAAATGAGATATCGCTGTAATCGTACTGACCCGAAGAATAAAACTGCTTTATCAATTTTACCAAACGCGGAACGGTATAAACGCCTCCCCCAAAAGAAATTCATGAATAGCTGGTTTTTGGTCATTCTGCCTCACAAAAATCGGAATAAAAAGCGATCAAAAAATGTGACGTGCCCAAAAATGTTACCAATAAAAACGTCAACTCGTCCCGCAAAAAACAAGACCTCACATGACTCTGTGGACCAAAATATGGAAAATTTATAGCTCTCAAAATGTGGTAACGCAAAAAATATTTTTTGCAATAAAAAGCGTCTTTCAGTGTGTGACGGCTGCCAATCATAAAAATCCGCTAAAAAACCCGCTATAAAAGTAAATCAAACCCCCCTTCATCACCCCCTTAGTTAGGGAAAAATAAAAAAAAAGTATTTATTTCCATTTTCCCATTAGGGCTAGGGTTAGGGCTAGGGTTGGGGCTAGGGTTAAGGCTACAGTTAGGGTTGGGGCTAAAGTTAGGGTTAGGGTTGGGGCTAAAGTTACGGTTAGGGTTTAGATTACATTTACGGTTGGGAATAGGGTTGGGATTAGGGTTAGGGGTGTGTCAGGGTTAGAGGTGTGGTTAGGGTTACTGTTGGGATTAGGGTTAGGGGTGTGTTTGGATTAGGGTTTCAGTTATAATTGGGGGGTTTCCACTGTTTCGGCACATCAGGGGCTCTCCAAACGCGACATGGCGTCCGATCTCAATTCCAGCCAATTCTGCGTTGAAAAAGTAAAACAGTGCTCCTTCCCTTCCGAGCTCTCCCGTGTGCCCAAACAGGGGTTTACCCCAACATATGGGGTATCAGCGTACTCAGGACAAATAGAACAACAACCTTTGGGGTCCAATTTCTCCTGTTACCCCTAGGAAAATACAAAACTGGGGGCTAAAAAATAATTTTTGTGGGAAAAAAAAGGATTTTTTATTTTCACGGCTCTGCGTTATAAACTGTAGTGAAACACTTGGGGGTTCAAAGTTCTTACAACACATCTAGATAAGTTCCTTGGGGGGTCTAGTTTCCAAAATGGGGTCACTTGTGCGGGGCTTCTACTGTTTAGGTACATTAGGGGCTCTGCAAACGCAATGTGACGCCTGCAGACCATTCCATCTAAGTCTGCATTCCAAATGGCGCTCCTTCCCTTCCGAGCCCTCCCATGCATCCAAACGGTGGTTCCCCCCACATATGGGGTATCAGCGCACTCAGGACAAATTGGACAACAACTTTTAGGGTCCAATTTCTCCTGTTACCCTCGGGAAAATACAAAACTGGGGGCTGAAAAATAATTTTTGTGGGAAAAAATTTTTGTTTTATTTTTACGGCTCTGCATTATAAACTTCTGTGAAGCCCTTGGTGGGTCAAAGCGCTCATCACACATCTAGATAAGTTCCTTAGGGGGTCTACTTTCCAACATGGTGTCACTTGTGGGGGGTTTCTACTGTTTAGGTACATTAGGGGCTCTGCAAACGCAATGTGACGCCTGCAGACCATTCCATCTAAGTCTGCATTCCAAATGGCGCTCCTTCCTTTCCGAGCCCTCCCATGCGCCCAAACAGTGGTTCTCCCCACATATGGTATATCATCGCATTCAGGACAACTTGGACAACAGATTTTGGGGTCCAATTTCTCCTGCTACCCTCGGGAAAATACAAAACTGGGGGCTAAAAAAATAATTTTTGTGGGAAAAAATTTTTGTTGTATTTTTACGGCTCTGCATTATTAACTTCTGTGAAGCCCTTGGTGGGTCAAAGCGCTCACCACACATCTAGATAAGTTCCTTAGGGGGTCTACTTTCCAACATGGTGTCACTTGTGGGGGATTTCTACTGTTTAAGTACATTAGGGGCTCTGCAAACGCAATGTGACGCCTGCAGACCATTCCATCTAAGTCTGCATTCCAAATGGCGCTCCTTCACTTCCGAGCCCTTCCATGCGTCCAAACGGTGGTTTCCCCCCACATATGGGGTATCAGCGCACTCAGGACAAATTGGACAACAACTTTTGGGGTCCAATTTCTCTTGTTACCCTCGGGAAAATACAAAACTGGGGGCTGAAAAATAATTTTTGTGGGAAAAAATTTTTGTTTTATTTTTACGGCTCTGCATTATAAACTTCTGTGAAGCCCTTGGTGGGTCAAAGCGCTCACCACACATCTAGATAAGTTCCTTAGGGGGTCTACTTTCCAACATGGTGTCACTTGTGGGGGGTTTCTACTGTTTAGGTACATTAGGGGCTCTGCAAACGCAATGTGACGCCTGCAGACCATTCCATCTAAGTCTGCATTCCAAATGGCGCTCCTTCACTTCCGAGCCCTTCCATGCGTCCAAACGGTGGTTTCCCCCCACATATGGGGTATCAGCGCACTCAGGACAAATTGGACAACAACTTTTGGGGTCCAATTTCTCCTGTTACCCTCGGGAAAATACAAAACTGGGGGCTGAAAAATAATTTTTGTGGGAAAAAATTTTTGTTTTATTTTTACGGCTCTGCATTATAAACTTCTGTGAAGCCCTTGGTGGGTCAAAGCGCTCATCACACATCTAGATAAGTTCCTTAGGGGGTCTACTTTACAACATGGTGTCACTTGTGGGGGGTTTCTACTGTTTAGGTACATTAGGGGCTCTGCAAACGCAATGTGACGCCTGCAGACCATTCCATCTAAGTCTGCATTCCAAATGGCGCTCCTTCCTTTCCGAGCCCTCCCATGCGCCCAAACAGTGGTTCTCCCCACATATGGTATATCATCGCATTCAGGACAACTTGGACAACAGATTTTGGGGTCCAATTTCTCCTGCTACCCTCGGGAAAATACAAAACTGGGGGCTAAAAAAATAATTTTTGTGGGAAAAAATTTTTGTTTTATTTTTACGGCTCTGCATTATTAACTTCTGTGAAGCCCTTGGTGGGTCAAAGTGCTCACCACACCTCTAGATAAGTTCCTTAGGGGGTCTACTTTCCAAAATGGTGTCACTTGTGGGGGGTTTCAATGTTTAGGCACATCAGGGGCTCCCCAAACGCAACATGGCGTCCCATCTCAATTCCAGTCAATTTTGCATTGAAAAGTCAAACGGTGCTACTTCCCTTCCGAGCTCTCCCATGCGCCCAAACAGTGGTTTATCGCCACATATGGGGTATCAGCGTACTCAGGACAAATTGTACAACAACTTTTGGGGTCCAATTTCTTCTCTTACCCTTGGGAAAATAAAAAATTGGGGGCGAAAAATAATTTTTGTGAAAAATATGATTTTTTATTTTTACGGTTCTGCATTATAAACTTCTGTGGAGTACTTGGTGGGTCAAAGTGCTCACCACACCTCTAGATAAGTTCCTTAGGGGGTCTACTTTCCAAAATGGTGTCACTTGTGGGGGGTTTCAATGTTTAGGCACATCAGGGGCTCCCCAAACGCAACATGGCGTCCCATCTCAATTCCAGTCAATTTTGCATTGAAAAGTCAAACGGTGCTACTTCCCTTCCGAGCTCTCCCATGCGCCCAAACAGTGGTTTACCCCCACATATGGGGTATCGGCGTACTCAGGACAAATTGTACAACAAATTTTGGGGTCCATTTTCTCCTGTTACCCTTGGTAAAATAAAACAAATTGGAGCTGAAGTAAATTTTTTGTGAAAAAAAGTTAAATGTTCATTTTTATTTAAACATTCCAAAAATTCCTGTGAAGCACCAGAAGGGTTAATAAACTTCTTGAATATGGTTTTGAGCACCTTGAGGGGTGCAGTTTTTAGAATGGTGTCACACATGGGTATTTTCTATCATATAGACCCCTCAAAATGACTTCAAATGAGATGTGGTCCCTAAAAAAAAATGGTGTTGTAAAAATGAGAAATTGCTGGTCAACTTTTAACCCTTATAACTCCCTAACAAAAAAAAATTTTGGTTCCAAAATTGTGCTGATGTAAAGTAGGCATGTGGGAAATGTTACTTATTAAGTATTTTGCATGACATATCTCTGTGATTTAAGGGCATAAAAATTCAAAGTTGGAAAATTGCAAAATTTTCAAAATTTTCGCCAAATTTCCATTTTTTCTGCAAATAAACGCAGGTAATATCAAAGAAATTTTACCACTATCATGAAGTACAATATGTCACGAGAAAACATTGTCAGAATCGCCAAGATCCGTTGAAGCGTTCCAGAGTTATAATCTCATAAAGGGACAGTGGTCAGAATTGTAAAAATTGGCCCGGTCATTAACGTGCAAACCACCCTTGGGGGTGAAGGGGTTAAGCAGCATCGGTCCCCACTGACCGAACACCACAGGTGGCATCACGAACAATAGACTTTATTCACAATACCCCTTAAAAGACATTTCCCTTTAATTGGGCGCCCAGGGCCACAGACCGGGTCGCAGCCACTGTGACATCCCCTTTGAGTACCAGACCCGGTACCGAGTACCCAGCTGCCCTGGCGGGCATTCCACATGCAGCCTCAGAGAAAGAAGCTGCAGCTACCTACATCCTCCCCCATCATTGTGTAGCGCCCCCACTGCCGCAGGGCCGAGGGGTACCCGGTACCGAGTCTCTGAGTCTCTGCTCTGGGATTGTCACGGTGGCTAGACCCGGCTCGTGACCCTGTTGTGGGGCGTACAATGAAGGTGGGGGTATATTGACGATGTTATGGTGCGGTGCAGTGCTGGTCACAGTAAATAACGAGGACACCAGGTTGCAGTCTCTTTACCTCTTTACTGAAGGTCTCTAGGTGTCCACTCCAGGGCACTGTTAACCGGGCTGTCTGAGACCGGCCGGTCCGAAGGCACATCAGGAGTCCCCTTAACAGGTGGGAATCAGCGTCTACCTTCTAGCGCCTGTGTGTTGTAGTCCTTCCCTGCTGAGCACCCCGGGATAGTCCTCACAACTGATTCTGTCTGTCTCTGATGTTCGTTCTCTCCGTCCCCCAGATGATATGGTTGGGACGCACCCGTATGACGGGGTAGGCCTGGAGTTCTTCCGGGACCCTAGAGTCGCCCCTCTCCCACAGCTGCCTCCGTTGTCTGCTTAGGTGTTTTGGGTGAGACAGCTAACCTATAATTGGCTATCCTGCCGTGGTTTGTAGTAATGCTTGGAGTCTCTTACTTGCTCAGCGTTCCGGCCACCGACTGTTTGCGCCTCAGAAGGATGTTGCCTCGATCTTACAGCACGACTCCTTCTGGTCCTATCGCCTCTTTGCTGTATTCCCGTTTTCTCACTCAGCACAATAAACCTCGCTTTTTTGTCCTTTCTTAGGAATCTGTCAGGACCCCATCCCTGACAGGTCCTCTCTCTAGCTCTTCTCAGCTACTTCTCCCTGTCTTCCTGTCCAACCCTGTCATGGTTCCCAATGGCAAGGGAACGTCAGAGAACTTAAACAACAGACTAGCTCTTGGGTGATGGAATCTCGAGCTGACCGTGAGCTAAACCTACCACACAACTAACAGTGGCCGGGTGACGTACCTACGTTTTATCCCTAGACGCCTAGCGCCAGCCGGAGGACTAACTAACCCTAATAGAGGAAAAGACAGACCTGGCTTACCTCTAGGGAAATTCCCCCAAAAAGGAGACAGAAGCCCCCCACATATATTGACGGTGAGTTCAGAGGAAAAGACATACGCAGTAGGTTCAGCAAAGCGAGGTCCGCTTACTAGATAGCAAGAAGATACAATAGGGAACTTCACGGTCAGCTGAAAACCCTATTAAAATACCATCCCGAAATTACTTTAAGACTCATGTGTCAACTCATGACACCGGAGTGGCAATTTCGGCCCACAAGAGCTTCCAGCTACAGAAAAATAACATAACTGTGAACTGGAACAAAAATGCAAAACAAACTTAGGACTAAGAGTCCAACTTAGCTGATAGTAGTCTAGAAGCAGGAACATGCAACAGAAAGGCTCTGGTTACATTGATGGCCGGCACTAGAATAACTGAGCAGCAAGGCTAAATAGGATACACCCATATCCTGATGGAAACAGGTGAACAGAGAAAGTGAAGCACACAAGTCCAGTACCACCAGTGACCACCGGGGGAGCCCAAAAACCAAATTACAACACAACCCCCAGTTTTACCAAAGTGTGAGGAGTGGCCTACTAGATAGAACCATTCCCCCTGGTGGCCGGAGTGTAGTGTGAGTGTTACCTGGTCAGGTGAACTCCTTTAGTGCAGTCAGACGTAACATCACTCCCCTTAGTGGCAGAGCGACATTACTGCAACGACCAGGACTCTGGGGCACTGCACTCCCCCCGGTTAAATCCAGTACTCCCGGACTGGGAAAACAAGAACAACAATACATGTTAACAGGAAACACACAACAATTTGAAATATCATAAACAATTAAACATAACGGTGCTTCCCTTTATGGGAGGTGAGGACTTCTTGAACGTTGCGAAAGTTAGGTCATGCACAGTTTATGACTCTCAGTTCAGTGGTTGAAACAACGGGGACCCCGGGTAAACAAAGGGGTCCCCTTTTAGAAGTTTTTGGAGCAATTCACTGTCCATTACTCCGTTGTCCATTTTTAAAACCTGTAACAGAAGATATGCACACAAACATTTTCAACTAAATAGCAGCCCTCATTAATACCTCCAAGTTTTGTAGTGGAGGGGAGTTTGATTCTGAGTGCTGCGTGTGGACCTTCGCAGCGCAGGGGTCGCTATTGACCTAACAGGGCCCGCTATGCTTGCTACAGCTGGTGTAGTGCACTGTCTTCTGGCTACACTTCTAGTGAGTCTGGATAGCACTGGCAGGCCAGAGCTCTCAGGGCTGCTGCTACCAACAGTGGGTACGACAGATTCGCCGATAGCAGAGGGAGGACTTGCCGATTCAACGGTTGGCATGGCATCTTCAGGTCGGATCTGCTGAGCTTGCGGACCGGGATGATCCGGCACCACAATTAGTTCCGGTGGGTCTGGTTGACAGAACGTTAGGACAGGTACCACGATGGCCTGATTTATCTGAGTCCAAGACTGGGGAAAATCACCAAGGACAGTGTGTATCATCTTCTCCTCTTCCACAGGCGGGGAGATTCCTGGAGCCGTTTCCCTCTCTCTCAACTTATCAGGGCAGACCTTAAGGTGATCCCTGGATATCGCCGTCGAGGTCTCCCCTCCGTCCTTGCTGATGAGACAGACCTTCATGTTGTCGAAATCGGATGGCAGAATGGTATACGGTTCCGCTTCCCATTGGTCATCGAGCTTGTGTAGTCTCCTCTTTCGCTTGAGTACTTGCTCACCAGGTGACAGGGGAATCGCAGGAGCGTGCTGGTTGTAGTCCCTTTCTTGTTTTTGCCTAGCCTGGGCGAGACTTCTTTCCACGCACTCCTGTACTTTGCAGTACCTGCGCTGCCTTTCTGCATCCCAATCTGCATCCGGCGAGGTATCTTCAGGGACTAGGACCCCTGTTATGACCCCAGTGGACAGGGTCTCAGAGGAACGTGTAAGTCTGCAAGATACAAAAATCCAGCTCATAGGGCTGTGGTAACTGGGTTGACCAAATAGCTACTCCTAACGCCAACACTAGAAGTAGCCGGGGATCATGCCTACGGTGATCGCTAGATGACTCGCGCCAGCCGGAGAATCTAACTACCCCTAGGAGAAGAAAACAAAGACCTCTCTTGCCTCCAGAGAAAGGGACCCCAAAGCAAGATACAAGCCCCCCACAAATAATAACGGTGAGGTAAGAGGAAATGACAAACACAGAAATGAACCAGGTTCAACAAAGAGAGGCCAGCTTACTAATAGCAGAATATAGCAAGATAACTTATCTGGTCAACAAAAACCCTATAAAAATCCACGCTGGAGATTCAAGAACCCCCGAACCGTCTAACGGTCCGGGGGGAGAACACCAGCCCCCTAGAGCTTCCAGCAAAGGTCAGGATACAGATAGGAACAAGCTGGACAAAAATACCAAACAAAACAAAAGCAAACAGCAAAGAAGCAGACTTAGCTTGAAAAACAGGAACCAGGATCAGAGGACAAGAGCACAACAGATTAGCTCTGATTTCAACGATGCCAGGCATTGAACTGAAGGTCCAGGGAGCTTATATAGCAACGCCCCTGAACTAACGGCCCAGGTGAGGATATAGAAAAAGACAGACGCTCCAGAGTCAAATCACTAATGACCACTAGAGGGAGCAAAAAGCAAAATCACAACAGTACCCCCCCCCTTAGTGAGGGGTCACCGAACCCTCACCACGACCACCAGGGCGATCAGGATGAGCGGCGTGAAAGGCACAAACTAAATCGGCCGCATGAACATCAGAGGCGACCACCCAGGAATTATCTTCCTGACCATAGCCCTTCCACTTGACCAGGTACTGAAGCCTCCGCCTGGAGAGACGAGAATCCAAGATCTTCTCCACCACGTACTCCAACTCGCCCTCAACCAACACCGGAGCAGGAGGCTCAGCAGAAGGAACCACAGGCACAACGTACCGCCGCAACAAGGACCTATGAAACACGTTGTGGATAGCAAACGACACAGGAAGATCCAGGCAAAAGGATACAGGATTAAGAATTTCCAATATCTTGTAAGGACCAATAAAACAAGGTTTAAATTTGGGAGAGGAAACCTTCATAGGAACAAAGCGGGAAGAAAGCCACACCAAATCCCCAACACGTAGTCGGGGACCCACACCGCGGCGGCGGTTGGCAAAGCGCTGAGCCCTCTCCTGTGACAACTTCAAGTTGTCCACCACAAGATTCCAGATCCACTGCAACCTATCCACCACAGAATCCACCCCAGGGCAGTCAGAAGGTTCCACATGACCCGAAGAAAAACGAGGGTGGAAACCAGAGTTGCAGAAAAACGGCGAAACCAAGGTGGCGGAACTAGCCCGATTATTAAGGGCAAACTCAGCTAACGGCAAGAAGGTCACCCAATCGTCCTGATCAGCAGAGACAAAACACCTCAAATAAGCCTCCAAAGTCTGATTAGTTCGCTCCGTCTGTCCATTAGTCTGAGGATGGAAAGCAGACGAAAACGACAAGTCAATGCCCATCCTACTACAAAAGGATCGCCAGAATCTGGAAACGAACTGGGATCCTCTGTCTGACACAATATTCTCAGGGATGCCGTGCAAACGAACCACGTTCTGGAAAAACACAGGAACCAGATCGGAAGAGGAAGGCAGCTTAGGCAAAGGAACCAAATGGACCATCTTGGAGAAGCGATCACATATCACCCAGATAACAGACATGCCCTGAGACACCGGAAGATCAGAAATGAAATCCATGGAGATATGTGTCCAAGGTCTCTTAGGGACAGGCAAGGGCAAGAGCAACCCGCTGGCACGAGAACAGCAAGGCTTAGCTCGAGCACAAGTCCCACAGGACTGTACAAATGACCGCACATCCCTAGACAAGGAAGGCCACCAAAAGGATCTGGCCACCAGATCTCTGGTGCCAAAAATTCCTGGGTGACCTGCCAACACCGAGGAATGAACCTCGGAAATGACTCTGCTGGTCCACTTATCAGGCACAAACAGTCTGTCAGGTGGACAAGAATCAGGCCTATCAGCCTGAAATCTCTGCAACACACGTCGCAGATCTGGAGAAATAGCTGACAAGATAATACCATCCTTAAGAATACCAACAGGTTCAGCGACTCCAGGAGCATCAGGCACAAAGCTCCTGGAAAGAGCATCGGCCTTCACATTCTTTGAACCTGGTAAATACGAGACAACAAAGTCAAAACGGGAGAAAAACAATGACCAGCGGGCCTGTCTAGGATTCAGGCGTTTAGCAGACTCGAGATACATCAGATTTTTGTGATCAGTCAAGACCACCACACGATGCTTAGCACCCTCGAGCCAATGACGCCACTCCTCAAATGCCCATTTCATGGCCAACAACTCCCGATTGCCCACATCATAATTTCGCTCCGCAGGCGAAAACTTCGTAGAGAAAAAGGCGCAAGGTCTCATAACAGAGCAACCAGGGCCTCTCTGCGACAAAACGGCCCCTGCTCCAATCTCTGAAGCATCCACCTCAACTTGAAAGGGAAGCGAGACATCAGGCTGGCACAAAACAGGCGCCGAAGTAAACCGACGTTTCAACTCCTGGAAAGCCTCCACGGCAGCAGGAGCCCAATTAACCACATCGGAGCCCTTCTTGGTCATATCTGTCAAAGGTTTCACAATGCTAGAAAAGTTAGCAATAAAACGACGGTAGAAGTTAGCGAAACCCAAGAACTTCTGAAGACTCTTAACTGACGAGGGCTGAGTCCAATCAAGAATAGCTCGGACCTTGACTGGGTCCATCTCCACAGCAGAAGGGGAAAAAATGAACCCCAAAAAGGGAACCTTCTGTACACCAAAAAGACACTTTGAGCCCTTGACAAACAAAGAATTTTCACGCAAAATTTTAAAGACCATCCTGACCTGCTCCACATGCGAGTCCCAATTATCAGAAAAAACCAGAATATCATCCAGATAAACGATCAGAAATTTATCCAGATAGTTCCGGAAAATGTCATGCATAAAGGACTGAAAAACTGAAGGGGCATTAGAGAGCCCAAAAGGCATCACCAAGTACTCAAAATGACCTTCGGGCGTATTGAATGCGGTTTTCCATTCATCCCCTTGCTTAATGCGCACAAGGTTGTACGCACCACGAAGGTCTATCTTGGTAAACCACTTGGCACCTTTAATCCGGGCAAACAAGTCAGACAACAGCGGCAAAGGATACTGAAATTTGACAGTGATCTTATTTAAAAGCCGATAGTCAATACAAGGCCTCAAAGATCCGTCCTTTTTAGCCACAAAAAAGAATCCCGCACCAAGAGGGGAAGAAGACGGACGGATGTGTCCTTTCTCCAGAGACTCCTTGATATATGAACGCATAGCGGTATGTTCAGGTATCGACAGATTAAACAGTCTTCCCTTAGGAAATTTACTGCCTGGAATCAAATCTATTGCACAGTCACATTCCCTATGAGGAGGCAATGCACTGGACCTGGACTCGCTAAAGACATCCTGATAATCAGACAAGTACTCCGGAACTTCCGAAGGCGTAGAAGAAGCAATAGACACAGGCAGGGAATCCTCATGAATACCATGACAGCCCCAACTAGACACTGACATAGCCTTCCAGTCAAGGACTGGATTATGGGTCTGTAACCATGGCAGCCCCAAAACAACCAAATCATGCATTTTATGTAGAACGAGAAAACGTATCACCTCGCGGTGTTCAGGAGTCATGCACATGGTAACCTGTGTCCAATACTGCGGCTTATTTTCTGCCAATGGCGTAGCATCAATACCTCTAAGAGGGATAGGATTTTCTAATGGTTCAAGAATAAAACCACAGCGCTTAGCAAATGAGAGATCCATAAGACTCAGGGCAGCACCTGAATCTACAAACGCCATGACAGGATAAGATGACAGTGAGCAAATCAAAGTTACAGACAGAATAAACTTAGGATGCAAATTACCAACGGTGACAGGACTAACAACCTTAGCTATACGTTTAGAGCATGCTGAGATAACATGTGTAGAATCACCACAGTAGTAGCACAAGCCATTCCGGCGTCTATGAATTTTCCTCTCATTTCTAGTCAAGATTCTATCACATTGCATCAAATCAGGTGTCCGTTCAGACAACACCATGAGGGAATTTGCGGTTTTTCTATCACATTGCATCACATCAGGTGTCTGTTCAGACAACAACATGAGGGAATTTGCGGTTTTGCGCTCCCGCAACCGCCGGTCAATTTGAATAGCCAGGGACATGGTATCATTCAGACCTGTGGGAATGGGAAAACCCACCATAACATTCTTAATGGCCTCAGAAAGGCCATTTCTAAAATTAGCGGCCAGTGCACACTCGTTCCAATGTGTCAGCACGGACCATTTCCGAAATTTTTGGCAATACACCTCAGCCTCGTCCTGGCCCTGAGACATAGCCAGCAAGGCTTTCTCTGCCTGAATCTCAAGATTGGGTTCCTCATAAAGTAAACCGAGCGCCAGAAAAAACGCATCAATATCAGCCAATGCCGGATCTCCTGGCGCCAACGAAAAAGCCCAATCCTGAGGGTCACCCCGTAAGAATGAAATAACAATTTTTACTTGTTGAGCAGAGTCTCCAGACGAACAAGGTTTCAGGGACAAAAATAATTTACAATTATTCCTGAAATTCCTAAACTTAAATCGGTCTCCTGAAAACAGTTCAGGAATCGGAATCTTGGGTTCAGACCTAGGATTTCTGGTAACATAATCTTGTATACCCTGCACACGAGCGGCAAGCTGGTCCACACTTGTAATCAAGGTCTGGACATTCATGTCTGCAGCAAGCTTAAGCCACTCTGAGGTAAAGGGGAAAAGAAAAAAAAAAAAAAAAAAAATGAGAGAGGGGAAAAAAACCTCAAAATTTTCTTTCTTATAATTCCACTTCTGCAATGCATTAAACATTTAATACTGGCCTGGCATACTGTTATGACCCCAGTGGACAGGGTCTCAGAGGAACGTGTAAGTCTGCAAGATACCAAAATCCAGCTCATAGGGCTGTGGTAACTGGGTTGACCAAATAGCTACTCCTAACGCCAACACTAGAAGTAGCCGGGGATCATGCCTACGGTGATCGCTAGATGACTCGCGCCAGCCGGAGAATCTAACTACCCCTAGGAGAAGAAAACAAAGACCTCTCTTGCCTCCAGAGAAAGGGACCCCAAAGCAAGATACAAGCCCCCCACAAATAATAACGGTGAGGTAAGAGGAAATGACAAACACAGAAATGAACCAGGTTCAGCAAAGAGAGGCCAGCTTACTAATAGCAGAATATAGCAAGATAACTTATCTGGTCAACAAAAACCCTATAAAAATCCACGCTGGAGATTCAAGAACCCCCAAACCGTCTAACGGTCCGGGGGGAGAACACCAGCCCCCTAGAGCTTCCAGCAAAGGTCAGGATACAGATAGGAACAAGCTGGACAAAAATACCAAACAAAACAAAAGCAAAAAGCAAAGAAGCAGACTTAGCTTGAAAAACAGGAACCAGGATCAGAGGACAAGAGCACAACAGATTAGCTCTGATTTCAACGATGCCAGGCATTGAACTGAAGGTCCAGGGAGCTTATATAGCAACGCCCCTGAACTAACGGCCCAGGTGAGGATATAGAAAAAGACAGACGCTCCAGAGTCAAATCACTAATGACCACTAGAGGGAGCAAAAAGCAAAATCACAACAGACCCCCATGTCCAGATCAACGGGTAACTGGCTAGACCTTCCTCGCATCAGGTACGCTGGAGTGCAGTTGGTAGAATTTACTGGGATGTGATTGTATATATCCACCAAGTCAGGCAACTTTGTCGGCCACAGGTTCCGTTCCTCTACGGGCAAGGTCTTCAATAAGTCGATCACCACTTGGTTCATCTTTTCGCACATCCCATTGGTTTGAGGATGGTACGGTGTGGTTCTGATCTTCTTACACCCGTACAGTTGGCAGAACTCTTGGAACACTTCTGCTTCGAATGCTGGTCCCTGATCGGTCAGTACCTTCTCCGGGTAGCCATGGGGCCTACAAAAGTACTGCTGGAAGGCCTTGGCGGCAGTCCTGGCCGTTAGATTCTTGACAGGTACAACCACCAAAAATCTGGAGTAGTGATCTACGATGGTAAGAGCGTAAATATAGCCTGACCGGCTAGGTGTCAGCTTCACATGATCCAGCGCGACCAGTTCGAGCGGCCGTTTGGTGAGGATAGGCCGCAGGGGAGCCCGTTGGCTACCACGGTCCTTCCTGCGTAGGCTACATGGACCGCACTCCTGACACCACTTCTCAATGGCTCTCTTCATGCCAATCCAATAGAACCTCCCTCGGAGCAGCCTCTCTAGCTTCCTCCATCCGAAGTGTCCGGCTCCATCGTGGTAGGCTCCCAGAACGATGGGCGCATCTCGCCTTGGCACCACTATCTGCCACACCAATTCGTGAATACGTGGGTCGATGCTTCTCCGGCACAGCTTGTCATCATGGATAAACAGTTTGCTTCTCCCCTTCCACAACTGTTGGGTCTCCTGTAGATCATCTGGGCCGGGATGCAACCCTGCCTGCGTCAAGAGCTCTTTCACCCGACGGACCGCGGGGTCACCATCCTGGGTTTCCGCCCATCCGTGATGGGGCAGGGGATTCAGCGTGGCATCCGGTTGGTTCTTGTGCCTGTTCTTCACATGATGGGAGTTCTGAGTGGCTTTGGGGCGATGGAATGCAGGCAGCTCCACCTCTTCAAGTGCCTCCGGGTCTTCTCCCGCTTCTGGCAAATTGGGCATTCGAGACAAAGCATCGGCATTTGCATTCTTGCGTCCTGCCCGGTACTTGATGGTGAAGTCGTAGTTGGACAGCCAGGCAATCCACCGCTGTTCCAAGGCCCCGAGTTTGGCGGTATCCAAGTGCATCAGCGGATTGTTATCCGTGAAAACGGTGAATTTCGCCGAGGCCAGGTAGTGTTTGAACCTCTCTGTCACTGCCCAGACGATGGCAAGGAATTCCAGCTTAAAGGAACTGTAGTTGTCAGGGTTCCTTTCTGTGGGACGGAGCTTCCTGCTGGCGTAAGCGATTACCCTCTCCTTGCCTTTCTGGACCTGGGCCCCCAATCCTACATTGCTGGCATCCGTATACAGCACAAATGGTTGGTCGTTTTTCAGGGTAGGCCAGTACCTCTTCTCCCGTCAGTGCCGACTTCAAGCAAGTGAAGGATCCTTCCAGCCCCTCGTTCCAATCAAATGGGGTGTTCCTCCCCTTGGTCTTCTTTGATTGGCCCACCAACAGGTCTTGCAAGGGCGCTGCCTTCTTGGTGAAGTCCTTAATGAACCTCCGGTAGTAGCCTACCAGCCCGAGGAACTGCCGGACTTCGTGGAGGTTGCTGGGCTTCGGCCAGTCCTGGATCACCGTGACCTTGTCGGGGTCTGGGGCCACTCCTTCAGCACTCACCACATGGCCCAGGTACTGCACTTTGGGTTTCAGCAGATGACATTTGGACGGTTTCACCTTTAGGCCAAAGTTGGACAGGGCTTCAAACACCTCGGCCAGGTATTTCAGATGGTCCTCGTAGGTCTTAGAGAAGACAATGACATCATCCAAATACAGCAGTACGGTTTCAAAGTTCTTGTGCCCCAGACAGCACTCCATCATCCTCTGGAACGTCCCCGGGGCATTGCACAATCCGAAGGGCATGTAGTTGAATTCGCAGAGACCCATCGGTGTCGTGAAGGCCATCTTCTCTTTGTCCGCCTCCGCCACGGGAACCTGCCAGTACCCACTGGTGAGATCTAAGGTAGAGAAGTAGTTAGCAGATTTTAAGGCAGCCAGAGACTCCTCTATCCTGGGCAGTGGGTATGCATCCTTATGTGTAATGCGATTCAACTGCCTGTAATCAACGCACATCCTCATTGTGCCATCTTTCTTTTTAACAAGAACTAATGGAGCTGCCCAGGGGCTACAACTGTCTCTCACCACCCCAGCCTCCTTCATTTCTCGCAACATGTCCTTGGCACACTGGTAATGAGCTGGGGGTACAGGGCGGTATCTCTCTTTTATGGGCCGGTGATCTCCCGTGGGGATATGATGTTGAATCCCCTTCACCTGCCCAAAATCTAAGGGGTGTTTGCTAAATACCCGCTCGTACTCGTGAACCACCCTGTAGGCCCCCTGTTTCTGATGGGATGGGGTGGAGTCAGTGCCCACATGCAATTCCCGACACCAATCTCTCGAGTGCCCCGCAGAACCGTCGCCCTCCGCCAGGTTAGACGGGGCCAAGGGTCCAGGTGTCTGTATCACACTATTATTGACGGCGAACAGTTTGGCAAGCGTGACATACTTGGTGAGGTGGACCTCTTCCTCCCCACAATTAAGGACACGTACGGGCACCCTCCCCTGGCGGACGTCGACCACCCCCCTGGCTGTCAGGAGAGTAGGCCTATTGTCTGAATACACGGGTTCTACCAGGGCCTGGTAGTCCTTTCCCCGGAGGCCTATGGCTGCCTGACACCATATTAACATCTCACTCCTGGGGGGTATCGCAATAGGGTTTGAATCACTCACAGTGACACGACCAATTTCACCACCAGTCAGCTCTACCTGCTGTCGCTGCATCAGAGCTCTGATTTCTTTTTGCAGGGCGCGTTGTTCACTGTAGCCAGCGGTTTCTGCTACCTGTTGTAACAAGACAATAACCTCTGCAAGACAATTTTCTATTACATTGGTACCGATGGTCATCATGGGATTACATTCACGGCGGTCAATATCAACAATTACAATCCCTTGGGCCTTCAATTCCATCCGCCCCACCTTGATGGTGACTTCTTTATATCCCACTTGTGGCAACGGCTGACCATTACTGGCTATGATGGTGAAATCCTCATCGGGGCCACGAGTAATATCGGTGTCCTCCCAATACCGTTTATAAAGCACGTAAGGCATAGTCGTCACCTGAGAACCGGTGTCCAGCAGAGCGTTCATGGGGATACCGTCGATCACAACAGGAAGAACTGGTCGCCCCCCAACGTATTTGGCTCTCCAATGCTGCGGGCCTGATCGTCCTACTCCTGGGGGTTGGCCCTTTGCCCCAGGGGTTGCTCGTTTAAAGGACAGTACCTTGCAAGGTGGCCCACCTGGTGACAGCGGCGGCAGATGGGTCGTCCGTCCTGATGGAAGCGATCGCTGTCCCGGCCTCTGGTCGGTGGAGTCCTCCTCTGTCGCATCCAGGGGACATCTTCTGGTCTGGAGGCCAGCTGGATCTTCTCCTTGGGGGGGCCTCCTGTAGGGACTGCACCGTCCGGGCCAGGGCAGCAACACTCTTGGTCAGTTCCTGCATCTGGAGGTGGAGTCCTGCAGGGGAGTCGTCCTCTAGGCTCTGGGCGTCGGCCTCGGCGGCAACTGGGGCATCCGACGCCACCTCCTGGTGGTATGCGAGAGCGGGACGCCTGGGTGGTATTGCGCGGCTGGGTTGTCGCCCCTGCAGCGCCTGGATAGCTTTATCCTTGAATTGCGCAAAAGTCAAGTCTGGATTCTGCATGGCCAGGAAGTGTAATTGGCCCCTTTGGTGATTGCACAGGAGCCCCTCAATGAACCGCTCTTTCAGGAGTTTATCCTCATCTTGCATGCTGCCGGGGTCACTCTGCTTAATGGCCCGCAGCGCCTCCTGGAGATTAAGGGCATAGTCCCGTAAGCTATCCTGCGGTCTCTGTTTGCATCCATAGAAAGTCAGTTTAATTTCTGTAGCATTGCGGGTATCAAAGGTGGCTTTAAGCTTTGCAAAAACCTGCTGCGCAGTTCCCTTATCCGCAGCAGGCCAGGACTTCACTTCCCTCAGAGCCGCCCCGAAGAGTTGGCCGATTATCATATGAACCTTCTGTGGCTCCGTCAGGGGATAGAACTCAAGCAGGCTGCAGAGCCCTTCTTTAAAATCAGTTGTGTGTGACTCCTCGGAGTATCGCGGGAGCCAGGCCGCTCCGGGCAGGTATGGCATAGAGAAGGGCATTATGGCCTTTGTGGTAGCGGCAGTGTCCGACTGGTTGATGGGGGCAGCGGGATCTGCGGCCACCGGTGGTGGTATTAGGGCCGCGGCTACATCCGCTAAGGGGACCGGAGCTGCCTCTGCGTTCACGGCTGCGACCGCCGCCTCCGCTTCCCCTAACTCAGACATGGCTGTCCCTTCCTCCCACTAACCTGCTGGAGGTTGGAGTTCCTCTTCCGGGGTTGGCACTTTACCGCGCTTTCTCGTTCCACACTCCTTTTGACCAGTTCCGCCCACGAAGCTAAGGCTCCTCCCTCCGTGTGCGGCAATGGCGAATGGTGGCGGGAACTCTTGGCGGCAAGTGGCAATGCACAGTCTTTGCAATAAGTCACAGTCCAAGTATAATAAATCACAGTTCCAAGGCACACATGACCTGATTCTTCAGGCTTAAGTAGATCCTGTTCGTGACGCCAAGTTGTAGCGCCCCCACTGCCGCAGGGCCGAGGGGTACCCGGTACTGAGTCTCTGAGTCTCTGCTCTGGGATTGTCACGGTGGCTAGACCCAGCCCGTGACCCTGCTGTGGGGCGTACAATGAAGGTGGGGGTATGGTGACGATGTTATGGTGCGGTGCAGTGCTGGTCACAGTAAATAACGAGGACCCCAGGTTGCAGTCTCTTTACCTCTTTACTGAAGGTCTCTAGGTGTCCACTCCAGAGCACTGTTAACCGGGCTGTCTGAGACCGGCCGGTCCGAAGGCACATCAGGAGTCCCCTTAACAGGTGGGAATCAGCGTCTACCTTCTAGCGCCTGTGTGTTGTAGTCCTTCCCTGCTGAGCACCCCGGGATAGTCCTCACAACTGATTCTGTCTGTCTCTGATATTCGTTCTCTCCGTCCCCCAGATGATATGGCTAGGACGCACCCGTATGACGGGGTAGGCCTGGAGTTCTTCCGGGACTCTAGAGACGCCCCTCTCCCACAGCTGCCTCCGTTGTCTGCTTAGGTGTTTTGGGTGAGACAGTCAACCTATAATTGGCTATCCTGCCGTGGTTTGTAGTAATGCTTGGAGTCTCTTACTTGCTCGGCGTTCCGGACACCGACTGTTTGCGCCTCAGAAGGATGTTGCCTCGGTCTTACAGCACAACTCCTTCTGGTCCTATTGCCTCTTTGCTGTTTTCCCGTTTTCTCACGCAGCACAATAAACCTCGCTTTTTTGTCCTTTCTTAGGAATCTGTCAGGACCCCATCCCTGACAGGTCCTCTCTCTAGCTCTTCCCAGTTACTTCTCGCTGTCTTCCTGTCCAACCCCCAGTTTTACCAAAGTGTGAGGAGTGGCCTACTAGATAGAACCACTCCCCCTGGTGGCCGGAGTGTGAAGTGTAGTGTGAGTGTTACCTGGTCAGGTGAACTCCTTTAGTGCAGTCAGACGTAACATCACTCCCCTTAGTGGCAGAGCGACATTACTGGACTCTGGGGCACTGCACTTGCATGCAGCCTCAGAGAGAAGCTGCAGCTACATCCTCCCCCATCATTGCATGCAGCCTCAGAGAGAGAAGCTGCATCCTCACCCCCCATCACTGCATGCAGCCTCAGAGAGAGAAGCTGCAGCTACATCCTCACCCCCATCACAGCATGCAGCCTCAGAGAGAGAAGCTGCAGCTACATCCTCAACCCCCATCACTGCATGCAGCCTCAGAGAGAGAAGCTGCATCCTCACCTCCATCACAGCATGCAGCCTCAGAGAGAGAAGCTGCATCCTCACCCCATCACAGCATGCAGCCTCAGAGAGAGAAGCTGCATAATCACCCCCCATCACTGCATGCAGCCTCAGAGAGAGAAGCTGCATCCTCACCCCCATCACAGCATGCAGCCTCAGAGAGAGAAGTGCGCTGCATCCTCACCCCATCACAGCATGCAGCCTCAGAGAGAGAAGCTGCATCCTCACCCCTATCACAGCATGCAGCCTCAGAGAGAAAAGCTGCATCCTCACCCCCATCACAGCATGCAGCCTCAGAGAGAGAAGCTGCATCCTCACCCCCATCACAGCATGCAGCCTCAGAGAGAGAAGCTGCATCCTCACCCCCATCACAGCATGCAGCCTCAGAGAGAGAAGCTGCATCCTCACCCCCATCACAGCATGCAGCCTCAGAGAGAGAAGCGCTGCATCCTCACCCCTATCACAGCATGCAGCCTCAAAGAGAGAAGCTGCAGCTACATCATCACCTCCATCACAGCATGCGGTCTCAGAGAGAAGCTGTAGCTACATCCTCACCCCTCATCACTGCATGCAGCCTCAGAGAGAGAAGCTGCATCCTCACCTCATCACAGCATATAGCCTCAGAGAGAAGCTGCAGCTACATCCTCACCCCATCACAGCATGCAGCCTCAGAGAGAGAAGCTGCAGCTACATCCTCACCCCGTCACTGCATGCAGCCTCAGAGAGAGAAGCTGCATCCTCACCACCATCACAGCATGCAGCCTCAGAGAGAGAAGCTGCATCCTCACCCCCCATCACAGCATGCAGCCTCAGAGAGAGAAGCTGCAGCTACATCCTCACCCCAATCACAGCATGCAGCCTCAGAGAGAGAAGCTGCAGCTACATCCTCACCCCTATCACAGCATGCAGCCTCAGAGAGAGAAGCTGCAGCTACATCCTCACCCCATCACAGCATGCAGCCTCAGAGAGAAGCTGCAGCTACATCCTCACCCCGTCACTGCATGCAGCCTCAGAGAGAGAAGCTGCGTCCTCACCACCATCACAGCATGCAGCCTCAGAGAGAGAAGCTGCAGCTACATCCTCACCCCAATCACAGCATGCAGCCTCAGAGAGAGAAGCTGCAGCTACATCCTCACCCCTATCACAGCATGCAGCCTCAGAGAGAGAAGCTGCAGCTACATCCTCACCCCATCACAGCATGCAGCCTCAGAGAGAAGCTGCAGCTACATCCTCACCCCGTCACTGCATGCAGCCTCAGAGAGAGAAGCTGCGTCCTCACCACCATCACAGCATGCAGCCTCAGAGAGAGAAGCTGCAGCTACATCCTCACCCCAATCACAGCATGCAGCCTCAGAGAGAGAAGCTGCAGCTACATCCTCACCCCATCACTGCATGCAGCCTCAGAGAGAGAAGCTGCGTCCTCACCCTCGTCACAGCATGCATCCTCAAAGAGAGAAGCTGCAGCTACATCCCCTTCATCTCACAGCATGCAGCCCCAGAGAAGGAAGCTTCAGCTACTTACCCTCTATCTCCTATTATGACATATATACACAAACTTTAGTGATTGGCCTATCATACACATTGTAGAGTTGTGTGAAAGTGTTCACCCCCTTCCTGATTTACTTTTCTTTTGCATTTTTGCCACTTAAGTGTTTCCAATCATCAAACAAATGTAAATATTAGACAAAGATAACACAAGTAATCGCAAAATGCAGAGTATAAATTAAGATCTTTATTACTAAGGGAGAAAGAAATCCAAACCTACAGGGCCCTGTGTGAAAAAAAGTGATTGCCCCCTAAACCTAATAACTGGTTGGCCACCATTAACAGCAACAGCTGCAATCAAGCTTTTGTGATAACTGGCAATGAGTCTTTTTTACAACGTTCTGAAGGAATTTTGGCCGCTCATCTCTGCAGAATTGTTGTAATTCATCCATATTGGAGGTTTCCGAGCATGAACTGCCTTTTTAAGGTCATTACAGCATCTCAATCAGATTAAGGTCAGAACTTTGACTAGGCCACTGCAAAGTCTTAATTTTGTTTTTCTTATGCCATTCAGAGGTGAACTTATCCTGCAACATAAACCAAGTGCGCTTCAGCTTGAGGCCACGAACAGATGGCCGGACATTCTCGTTCAGGATTTTTTGGTAGACAGCAAAATTCATGGTTTAATTTACCACAGCAAGTCTTCCAGGTCCTGAAGCGGTAAAAGAGCCCCAGACCATCACACTACCACCACCATATTTTACTGTTGGTATGATGTTCCTTTTCTGAAATGCTGTGCTACTTCTCCGCCAGATGTAATGGGACATACACCATCCAAAAAGTTCAACTTTTGTCTTGTCAGCTCAGAGTATTCTCCCAAAAGGCTTGGGTATCACCAAGATGTTTTATGGCAAAACTGAGATGAGCCTTTATGTTCTTATTGCTCAGCAGTGGTTTTCATCTTGGAACTCTGCCATGCAAGCCTTTTTAGCCCAGTCTTTCTAAGGCTACGTTCACATTTGCGTCTTTGGGCGCAGCGTCGTCGACGGATACCGACGCATGCGTCATACGCCCCTATCTTTAACATGGGGGGCGCATGGACATGCGCCGGTATGCGTTGTCATGCGTTGTATGACGCATGCATTTTTACCGCTCGTCACTGAAGCTGCTCTCGCAGCACCTCATTCTCATGGTTTTCAGCGTGGATGGGCTCATAGAATCATAGAATGTTACCACCAGAGTCATCGTGTCCAACCGCCTGCTCAAAGCAGGAGTCACTAGACCATCTCAGACAGATTTCTGTCCAGCCTCTGAAGATTTCCATTGAAGGAGAACTCACCACCTCTCGTGGCCGCCTGTTCCTCGAGTTGATCACCCTCACTGTTAAAAAGTGTTTTCTAATATCTAATCTGTATCTTCTCCCTTTCAGGTTCGTTCCATTGCTTCTCATGTTTCTATGTGCAAATGAGAATAATGATGATCCCTCTACACTGTGACAGCCCTTCAGATGTTTGTAGACAGCTATTAAGTCTCTTCCTAGTCTACTTTTTAGCAGCTAAACATTCCCAAATCCTGTAACCGTTCCTCATAGGACATACTTTGCAGTCCGCTCACCATCCTGGTCGCTCTTCTCTGAACTTGCTCCAGTTTTTCAATGTCTTTTTTAGAATGTGGAGCCCAGAACTGGACCCAGTATCCAGATGAGGCCTGACCAAGGAGGAGTAGAGGGAGATAATGACTTCACGAGAACTGGACTCTATGCTTCTGTTAATACATCCTAGAACTGTGTTTGCCTTTTTTGCTGTTGCATCACACTGTTGACTCTTGTGCAGTCTATGATCTATTAGTACTGTGAGGGAAGGCCAGGGCCGTAGTCGTGGCTGAGCGTCTATACTTTAACATGCCCTGGTCTTCCGTCACATGAATATAGTTCCGCTTCACCTTCTGCTCCGTCAGGGTCCCATTGGGCTGGCTGAAGATCCACTGCTGCCATTGTTCCATATAAAGACACAGAGTGCGGTTCAAACTCCAAGTGCAAAACTTTACTCTCATATTTTCGCAGCACATCCATTTTCGTTACAGCTTCAGCAACAGATTCCACACTACACATTTCTTTCTCTTTACCTGTACTCTTTTCCTTGTCACACAGCAAGTGCCCGGGACGGACCGTATCATACGGTTCCTCAGCGTCCTCCCTGTTCAGACTCCCTGCGCTTGGGAATTCCTTCAGCCATTTCGCCCCGGATCTGAGTGCATCAGTAAATGCGATGATCTGCCACATGGTGAGTGACCTGCCCTTCGGTACTGCTGTGACTTCTCCTGCAGCTCTAACTCTTACTACTGCTGTCACTGCTGCTGTTCTGGCCTACTGGCCCTGGATGGCTGAGCTTCTCCCTTGGCAACATTACGTGGTCACTGCGGTCCCGGGCATTAAGCCCGTCAGGACTGTCTGGGCACTCAGTTGATTTTCAGGTTCCGTCTGAAGGATCCGAATGTGGTGGATAACCGGACGTGTTGGGGCAGAGAATTCCAGAGGATGGGGGATATTCGGGAGAAATCTTGGAGACGATTAGGTGAGGAGTGAATAAGTGTGGAGGAGAGAAGGAGGTGTTGGGAGGACCGGAGATTACATGAGGGAAGATACCGGGAGATTAGTTCAGAGATATATGGAGGAGACAGGTTATGGATGGCTTTGTAGGTCAGTATTAGTAATGTGAACTGGATACGCTGAGGGAATGGGAGACAGTGAAGAGATTTGCAGAGGGGGGAAGTGGAGGAGTAGCGAGGAAAGAGATGGATTAGTCGGGCAGCAGAGTTAATGATGGACTGGAGAGGTGCAAGGGTGTTAGCAGGGAGGCCACAGAGGAGGATGTTGCAGTAGTCAAGGCGGGAGATGATGAGGGCATGCACAAGCATTTTAGTAGATTGACGGTTGAGGAAAGGACGGATTCTGGAGATATTTTTGAGCTGGAGGTGACAGGAGGTGGAAAGAGCTTGTATGTGCAGATGGAAGGACAGGGCAGAGTCATGGGTTACTCTGAGGCAGCCCCACTGTGCTAGCCAGCAAGTAATAATGCCCGATATGCTAATATTGAAGGTTATAATATCCCAAGTGCCCCCTCTAAGCAACAAATACTCTTGATTATCACCTTAAAGTAACAATTTCTCTCCAAAAAGTAATACTGCTGTCTGAAAAAGCCAATCAAAACTAATAATGCACCCATGTAAAACAAATATTGTGTTGAGTGTACCGCAGGCCCCCTACACACTGAAAGATGGTCCCCACAGCCTCTTATATCCTGTATAAGAGTCCAACAGCTCCCTATATATTGAATAATGGCCCACACAGTTGCATATAAACTGTACGATGGCCCCATAGCCCTGTACACACTGTATGATGGCCCCACAGCCCCTTATATCCCGTATGATGCCTTCCACAGCCCCTTATACTCTGTATGATGGCCCCACAGCCCCTTATATCCTGTATGATGGCCCCCACAGCCCCTTATACTCTGTATGATGGCCCCCCACAGCCCCTTATACACTGTATGATGTCCTTCACAGGTCTTTATATCCAGTATGATGCCTCCCACAGCCCCTTATACACGGTATGATGCCCCCCACAGCCCCTTATACTCTGTATGATGGCCCCACAGCCCCTTATACACTGTATGATGGCCTCACAGCCCCTTATACACTGTATGATGGCCTCACAGCCCCTTATACTCTGTATGATGGCCCCACAGCCCCTTATACACTGTATGATGGCCTCACAGCCCCTTATACACTGTATGATGGCCTCACAGCCCCTTATACTCTGTATGATGGCCTCACAGCCCCTTATACACTGTATGATGGCCTTCACAGGTCTTTATACCCTGTATGATGGCCCCACAGCCCCTTATACACTGTGTGATGGCCTCACAGCCCCTTATACTCTGTATGATGGCCTCACAGCCCCTTATACACTGTATGATGGCCTCACAGCCCCTTATACACAGGTATGATGGCCTTGACAGGTCTTTATATCCTGTGTGATGGCCCCACAGCCCCTCATATCCTGTATGATGCCCCCCACAGCTCCTTATACACTGTATGATGGCCTCACAGCCCCTTAATACACTGTATGATGGCCCCACAGCCCCTTATATCCTGTATGATGCCCCCCACAGCCCCTTATACACTGTATGATGGCCCCCACAGCCCCTTATACACTGTATGATGGATGGACCCACAGCTCCTTATACCCTGTATGATGGCCCCCACAGCCCCTTATACACTGTATGATGGCCCCCACAGCCCCTTATACACTGTATGATGGATGGACCCACAGCCCCTTATACCTTGTATGATGGCCTTGACAGGTCTTTATATCCTGTGTGATGGCCTCACAGCCCCTTATATCCTGCATGATGGCCCCACAGCCCCTTATACACTGATTGATGGCTCCACAGCCCCTTATACACTGTATGATGGCCTCACAGACCCTTATACCCTGTATAATGGCCCCAGAGCCCCTTATATCCTGTATGATGCCCCCACAGCCCCTTATACACTGTATGATGGCCCCCACAGCCCCTTATACACTGTATGATGGATGGACCCACAGCCCCTTATACCTTGTATGATGGCCTTGACAGGTCTTTATATCCTGTGTGATGGCCTCACAGCCCCTTATATCCTGCATGATGGCCCCACAGCCCCTTATACTCTGTATGATGGCCTCACAGCCCCTTATACACAATATGATGGCCCCACAGCCCCTTATACACTGTATAATGGCCTTCGTAGGTCCTTATATTCTGTACGATGGCCCCACAGCCCCTTATACACTGTATGATGGCCCCCACAGCTCCGTATACACTGTATAATGGATGGCCTCACAGCCCCTTATACACTGTATGATGGCCCCACAGCCCCTTATACACTGGATAATGGCCTTCGTAGGTCCTTATATCCTGTATGATGGCCCCACAGCCCCTTATACACTGTATGATGGCCCCACAGCCTGATACAGCCCCACAGCCCCTTATATCCTAGAACAAACCCAAAATGAAAGATAAAAGTCTAATGTTCTCCCCCTCCGCCCCCTGACGAAGCGGACGCGAAACGTGCGTTGGGGCAACGGTGTGGTCCAGTTCTGACGCCAGCATTTGGGTAAGAGTTCGGGGATGGGATTGATTGTATGATTAGTGAGCGTACGAGCCTGTGTACAGGGCTAATTGCACTTTCCTATACGGTCCCACGCGATCCCCGGCTCAGTGCCTGCATTATTTATTGCACTATGCACTTGATTTTTTTGTATATGGCATCAGTTATGGGCTGCACTGGTTTTGTTTTTGGTATTTTTATAAAGTAATCTGTCACATGGTTGTTGTTATTTTTGTAACTGAATAAAGTATTATGTAACTATTTTCGGACGTGTACTCCATTTTTTGTCTGTTTTATAAACATAGCCCCTTATATCCTGTATGATGGCCCCACAGGTCTTTATATTCTGTATGATGGCCCCCACAGCCCCTTATACACTGTATGATGGCCCCGCAGCCCCTTATACACTGTGTGATGGCCCCACAGCCCCTGATACACTGTATGATGGCCCCCACAGGTCTTTATATTCTGTATGATGGCCCCACAGCCCCTTATACACTGTATGATGGCCCCCACAGCCCCTTATGCACTGTATGATGGCCCCACAGCCCCTTATACACTGTATGATGGCCCCCACAGCCCCTTATGCACTGTATGATGGCCCCCACAGCCCCTTATACACTGTATGATGGCCCCCACAGCCCCTTATGCACTGTATGATGGCCCCCACAGCCCCTTATACACTGTATGATGGCCCCACAGCCCCTGATACACTATATGATGGCCCCCACAGCCCCTTATACACTGTATGATGGCCCCCACAGCCCCTTATGCACTGTATGATGGCCCCACAGCCCCTTATACACTATATGATGGCCCCACAGCCCCTTATACACTGTATGATGGCCCCACAGCTCCTTATATCCTGTATGATATGTGATATGATATATGTTGGTTCATGCAGCTTTACATGAACACCCGAGCCTTACACTATGGCTGGTCCAAATAACGAAAGCAATTGTTACCATCCACCTCTCGTGTCTCCCCTTTTCCTCATAGTTTGTAGCTTGCAAGCAGCAGGGCCCTCATTCCTCCTGGTATCTGTTTTGAGCTGTGATTTCTGTTATGCTGTAATGTCTATTGTCTGTACAAGTCCCCTCTATAAGTTGTAAAGCGCTGCGGAATATGTTGGCGCTATATAAATAAAAATTATTATTATTATTATTATGATGGCCCCACAGCCCCTTATACACTGTATGATGGCCCCTACATCCCCTTATATCTTGTATGATGGCCCCACAGCTCCTTATACACTGTATGATGGCCCCCGCAGCCCCTTATACACTATATGATGACACCCACAGCCCCTTATACACTGTATGATGGCCCCCGCAGCTCCTTATACACTGTATGATGGCCACCACAGCCCCTTATACACTATATGATGGCCCCCACAGCCCCTTATACACTGTATGATGGCCCCACAGCTCCTTATACACTGTATGATGGCCCCCGCAGCCCCTTATACACTATATGATGACCCCCACAGCCCCTTATACACTGTATGATGGCCCCCGCAGCTCCTTATACACTGTATGATGGCCACCACAGCCCCTTATACACTATATGATGACACCCACAGCCCCTTATACACTATATGATGGCCTCACAGCCCCTTATACACTGTATGATGGCCCCCACAGCTCCTTATACACTGTATGATGGCCCCAGCAGCCCCTTATACACTATATGATGGCCTCACAGCCCCTTATACACTGTATGATGGCCCCCACAGCTCCTTATACACTGTATGATGGCCCCCACAGCCCCTTATACACTGTATGATGGCCCAACGGCCCCTTATACCCTGTATGATGGCCCCCACAGCCACAGCCCCTTATACACTGTATGATGGCCCCATAGCCCCTTATACACTGTATGATGGCCTCACAGCCCCTTATACACTGTATGATGGCCCCACAGCCTCTTGTACACTGTATGATGGCCCCCACAACCCCTTATACACTGTATGATGGCCCCACAGCCCCTTATACACTGTGTGATGGCCCCTACATCCCCTTATATCCTGTATGATGGCCCCACAGCCCCTTATACACTGTATGATGGCCCCCACAGCCCTTATACACTGTATGATGGCCCCACAGCCCCTTATACCCTGTATGATGACCCCCACAGCCCCTTATACACTGTATGATGGCCCCCACAGCCACTTATACACTATATGATGACCCCCACAGCCCCTTATACATTGCATGATGGCCCCCGCAGCCCCTTATACACTATATGATGGCCCCACAGTCCCTTATACACTGTATGATGACCCCCACAGCTCCTTATACACTGTATGATGGCCCCACAGCCCCTGATACACTGTATGATGGCCCCACAGCTCCTTATACACTGTATGATGGCCCCACAGCCTCTTGTACACTGCATGATGGCCCCACAGCCCCTTATACACTGTGTGATGGCCCCTACATCCCCTTATATCCTGTATGATGGCCCCACAGCCCCTTATACACTGTATGATGGCCCCCACAGCCCTTATACACTGTATGATGGCCCCACAGCCCCTTATACCCTGTATGATGACCCCCACAGCCCCTTATACACTGTATGATGGCCTCACAGCCCCTTATACACTGTATGATGGCCCCCGCAGCCTTTTATACACTGTATGATGGCCCCACAGCCTCTTGTACACTGTATGATGGCCCCACAGCCCCTTATACACTGTGTGATGGCCCCTACATCCCCTTATATCCTGTATGATGGCCCCACAGCCCCTTATACACTGTATGATGGCCCCCACAGCCCTTATACACTGTATGATGGCCCCACAGCCCCTTATACCCTGTATGATGACCCCCACAGCCCCTTATACACTGTATGATGGCCCCCACAGCCCCTTATACACTATATGATGACCCCCACAGCCCCTTATACACTGTATGATGGCCCCCGCAGCCCCTTATACACTATATGATGGCCCCACAGTCCCTTATACACTGTATGATGACCCCCACAGCTCCTTATACACTGTATGATGGCCCCACAGCCTCTTGTACACTGTATGATGGCCCCACAGCCCCTTATACACTGTGTGATGGCCTCTACATCCCCTTATATCCTGTATGATGGCCCCACAGCCCCTTATACACTGTATGATGGCCCCCACAGCCCTTATACACTGTATGATGGCCCCACAGCCCCTTATACCCTGTATGATGACCCCCACAGCCCCTTATACACTGTATGATGGCCCCCACAGCCCCTTATACACTATATGATGACCCCCACAGCCCCTTATACACTGTATGATGGCCCCCGCAGCCCCTTATACACTATATGATGGCCCCACAGCTCCTTATACACTGTATGATGGCCACCACAGCCCCTTATACACTATATGATGGCCTCACAGCCCCTTATACACTGTATGATGGCCCCCACAGCTCCTTATACACTGTATTATGGCCCCCACAGCCCCTTATACACTGTATGATGGCCCAACGGCCCCTTATACCCTGTATGATGGCCCCCACAGCCCCTTATACACTGTATGATGGCCCCATAGCCCCTTATACACTGTATGATGGCCTCACAGCCCCTTATACACTGTATGATGGCCCCCGCAGCCTTTTATACACTGTATGATGGCCCCACAGCCTCTTGTACACTGTATGATGGCCCCCACAACCCCTTATACACTATATGATGACTCCCACAGCTCCTTATACACTGTATGATGACCCCCACAGCCCCTTATACACTGTATGATGGCCCCCACAGCCCCTTATACACTATATGATGACCCCCACAGCCCCTTATACACTGTATGATGGCCCCCGCAGCCCCTTATACACTATATGATGGCCCCACAGCCCCTTATACACTGTATGATGACCCCCACAGCCCCTTATACACTGTATGATGACCCCCACAGCTCCTTATACACTGTATGATGGCCCCCACAGCCCCTTATACACTATATGATGGCCTCACAGCCCCTTATACACTGTATGATGGCCCCCACAGCTCGTTATACACTGTATGATGACCCCCACAGCTCCTTATACACTGTATGATGGCCCCCACAGCCTCTTATACACTGTATGATGACCCCCACAGTCACTTATACACTGTATGATGGCCCCACAGCCCCTTATACCCTGCATGATGACCCCCACAGTCACTTATACACTATATGATGGCCCCACAGCCCCTTATACACTGTATGATGACCCCCACAGCTCCTTATACACTGTATGATGGCCCCCACAGCCTCTTATACACTGTATGATGACCCCCACAGTCACTTATACACTGTATGATGGCCCCCACAGTCACTTATACACTGTATGATGGCCCCACAGCCCCTTATACCCTGTATGATGACCCCCACAGTCACTTATACACTATATGATGGCCCCACAGCCCCTTATACACTGTATGATGGCCCCCACAGCCCTTTATACACTATATGATGGCCCCACAGCCCCTTATACACTGTATGATGGCCCCCACAGCCTTTATATCCTGTATGATGGCCCCACTGCCCCTTATACACTGTATGATGGCCCCACAGCCCCTTATACACTGTGTGATGGCCCCTACATCCCCTTTGTCACGATATGGTATGAAATATCATATAAGTTTAGTTCTCTTGCTAGCCTGCTGTGGGCTAAGCCCCCCTTCTTGGAGTGATTCTGCGGCAGCTTGTGGCTGCAAATACCTGACTTTCAGCTCACAAGCCCTCATCCCCCGCACCAAGGTATTTACGACCGGCATTTCCTGTAGTGGAAAGTGCCCAGCTTTAACTGGATTAGAAACTTCTAGAATCTTGAAAGTCTTTTGTTCTGTTTTTGGAAGATATTAGGCAAATCGTTTAAGTTAAGACCACGAAAACATATATTTGTAATCTCCATCGAAGGATCTACCCATCAATCTAAACATGAGCTTTTAACTCCATCTGGTGAAGAAGTAGGGATTTCTCTGTAAATATGTATCCCAGACAGGGCATATTTGATCTCATTAGAATGCCCACGTTAATACGAGATGAATGCTGGGTGTGGTAGGATTATGACATGTGCGGTAGCGAAGTTACGGGCATCAGATATATTTAATGCAAAATTAGTTAACTGAAGAGGTAGGAGGGACGAGGTGATCCAACCCCTTTCTGGGATGTCACAGGCTGCAGCTATAACTGTCTACCCCAGATCTCAGCAGGGTCTTCTTGTCTTCTCCTGGAGAGCCCTGAGCACGTCCAATGAGCTGGGACGTATGGTTGCCTGCAATGCTTTGAACAACTGTAAGTGTTATTTCTCATGTTATTCCCTGTTTTTTTTATAATTACCTTGTACATATTTGCAATTGTCTCATTTGTAACATCTTTGTAAAATATTTTGATAAAGCACTGCCTACATTTTGTGGGGTATATTATTTCATGCCAGTTCTTTCTCCATGCTCTAAAAACGTACCCTAAGTCTTCTGAAGGGAATTTACGCTACTGTTTTGGGTTAGCTTCGGACCCATTGAATCGAAGCTGGTGGCAGTAATACCGTGTACTGTGCACTGTGCCTTTGGGTGTCCCTGTAGCGACTGCGGCTTGATAATTATTGTTCCTGCCTGAGCGGGAGTAGTTTATCGCGTCGCTGCAGCGTGCCCAATAGCCAGTACATAGCAGGCAGCCTTTCTGGCGACTAATTACCCTAGGTGCAGTACCTAATCTGACCTGACGGTAAGGGGGGCGCCAGAGAGCTGCAAAGTTCAAGTGGAACTGTAAGCGGGATATACACAAATCCCTGCAGTTCATGGTATATTGAAGAGCAGTGGGATACCTAAAATAAGCCCCTGCTGTAAACTAAGAGGTCCCTAGCCTTGTGTGTGTTTATTTTTTCATCACATTGTGGCAGTGGAGGAATAACTAAGATAAGCCCCCCCTGCACATGTGATAGCCGTCTGTTGGTCTAAAGTCACCCCACTCCATGACATATTGGTGACAGTGGTCAGGAATCTCTGTGGATCTCGTGACCAATTGGTGGCAGCGGCTAAGGGATCGTGACAACTGGTGAGGTGACAGTCACGGTGTGAATCGTGACAATTGGTGGCAAGGCGGTGGGATATTAGAGCATTTGTGATTTGGTTTGAGCAATCATTCCTCTCACTAAAAACTTGCAGAAAGTTCTTGTGAGGACTCTGCGCAAATAAGTTTGGAGAACGAACTCAGTGTTTATTAGTTGTGAGACAATTGTGTGTACTGGTAATTATCCCCTCCCTTTCTCTTCGTTTTTCTATCCTATCTTTTATTTGGCAACCATGGTTGGGCTGGGAGAAGCCTTTTATGAACAGCAGACCAGAGACACCCTTGTTGCCTTATGCAAGTCACAGCACATTGACTATGCAAGCAAAAACAAAAGCGAACTGGTCGCAGTCCTGATGCAATGGGAAGCCGCTCTAGACCACTCACAGAGCCCAGAAGCCGCAGAAGCCGGCACCAGCGAACATGGTGCTGCAGCAGAGGTCCAACCACTGAATGCTGGCCCCGTTAGCAATCCGGGCGAATTGGACCCCCACCTGCAGGCGGCCTTGAAAGAATTCCCCACTGATGACGATGAGGGACGTCGGCAGCTGATTCAGCAATACCGGCAGGAGGCCGAGGCCCGAGCCGAGCGAGAGGCCCAGCGAGAGGCAGAGAGAGCCGAGCGAGAGGCCCAGGCCCAGCGAGCCGAGCGAGAGGCCCAAGCGCAGCGGGACTACCAGCTGCAGATGGCCCGACTGCAAATGCAGGGGTCGTCCCAGTCCAGCCGTGAGCCCAGCAGCGCTCAGATACCGAAGCCCCGGCCTGACCACTTTCCTGTTATGGAAAAGGATGGGGACTTGAACACTTTTCTGCGGGCCTTTGAGAAAGCCTGCAGACAGTACCGACTGCCTACAGATGAATGGGCACGATACCTGACACCAGGGCTGAGAGGCAAAGCTCTGGAGGCGTTTGCTGCACTCCCTCAAGAACAAGATGGTGACTATGAGGCTATCAAGCAGGCCCTCATAGCCAAGTACCAGCTTACACCCGAGGTGTACCGTAAGAAGTTCCGGACCCTCCAACGTGGCCCACACGACAGTTACAGTGATGTGGTGCATGGACTGGGGACCCACTTTGACCAGTGGACCCAAGGACTGTCAGTGACCACCTTTGCACAGCTGCGAGACCTGATGATCAAAGACCAGTTCTTCCATCTTTGCCCAGCTGAGGTGCGACAGTTCGTGATGGGCAGAGAACCCAAAGACGTGACGAAAGCAGCGCAGATTGCCGATGCCTATGAGGCCAACCGTAGATCAGAAGTGCGGAAGCCAGTCACCACCAGCTGGAGAGGGGGTAAGCCTGCATCCAACGCCAGTGCCCCTGCCAGCCAACACTCCAGAGGTCCTGTCCCCGTGGCCAACAGCACCAGACCTACCACCGAACTTCACCAGTGTTACCACTGCAGGCAGCCTGGTCATATCAGTCCCCACTGTCCAGACAAGCGGAATAACCTCCCAGCCAAGGCCCCAGGGCCTAGTGCAGCAGTCCTTTTGGTGGGTGGTGTGGTTGGGAGGGTGTGTGACAATGTACAGCACATTGCCTCTTCTGAGAAAAAGAGGACTTTACTCTATAGCGCCACCTATTGGAAGTAGCGATCCTACAAGTCACTATCAACCCTTTAACGAGTCATGCAATATGACTTAGGATAAAAGCCAAATCAGTATCTCAATTCGCAGTTCTGTGAAAGTGGGTGCTAGGTGTCACGATATGGTATGAAATATCATATAAGTTTAGTTCTCTTGCTAGCCTGCTGTGGGCTAAGCCCCTCTTCTTGGAGTGATTCTGTGGCAGCTTGTGGCTGCAAATACCGGACTTTCAGCTCACAAGCCCTCATCCCCCGCACCAAGGTATTTACGACCGGCATTTCCTGTAGTGGAAAGTGCCCAGCTTTAACTGGATTAGAAACTTCTAGAATCTTGAAAGTCTTTTGTTCTGTTTTTGGAAGATATTAGGCAAATCGTTTAAGTTAAGACCACGAAAACATATATTTGTAATCTCCATCGAAGGATCTACCCATCACTCTAAACATGAGCTTTTAACTCCATCTGGTGAAGAAGTAGGGATTTCTCTGTAAATATGTATCCCAGACAGGGCATATTTGATCTCATTAGAATGCCCACGTTAATACGAGATGAATGCTGGGTGTGGTAGGATTATGACATGTGCTGTAGCGAAGTTACGGGCATCAGATATATTTAATGCAAAATTAGTTAACTGAAGAGGTAGGAGGGACGAGGTGATCCAACCCCTTTCTGGGATGTCACAGGCTGCAGCTATAACTGTCTGCCCCAGATCTCAGCAGGGTCTTCTTGTCTTCTCCTGGAGAGCCCTGAGCACATCCAATGAGCTGGGTTGTATAATTGCCTGCAATGCTTTGAACAACTGTAAGTGTTATTTCTCATGTTATTCCCTGTTTTTTTTATAATTACCTTGTACATATTTGCAATTGTCTAATTTGTAACATCTTTGTAAAATATTTTGATAAAGCACTGTCTACATTTTGTGGGGTATATTATTTCATGCCAGTTCTTTCTCCATGCTCTAAAAACGTACCCTAAGTCTTCTGAAGGGAATTTACGCTACTGTTTTGGGTTAGCTTCGGACCCGTTGAATCGAAGCTGGTGGTAGTAATACCGTGTACTGTGCACTGTGCCTTTGGGTGTCCCTGTAGCGACTGCGGCTTGATAATTATTGTTCCTGCCTGAGCGGGAGTAGTTTATCGCGTCGCTGCAGCGTGCCCAATAGCCAGTACATAGCAGGCAGCCTTTCTGGCGACTAATTACCCTAGGTGCAGTACCTAATCTGACCTGACGGTAAGGGGGGTGCCAGAGAGCTGCAAGGTTTAAGTGGAACTGTAAGCGGGATACACAAATCCCTGCAGTTCATGGTATATTGAAGAGCAGTGGGATACCTAAAATAAGCCCCTGCTGTAAACTAAGAGGTCCCTAGCCTTGTGTGTGTTTATTTTTTCATCAAATTGTGGCAGTGGAGGGATAACTAAGATAAGCCCCCCCGCACATGTGATAGCCGTCTGTTGGTCTAAAGTCACCCCAATCCGTGACATATTGGTGACAGTGGTCAGGAATCCCTGTGGATCTCGTGACCAATTGGTGGCAGCGGCTAAGGGATCGTGACAACTGGTGACAGTCACGGTGTGAATCGTGACACCCTTATATCCTGTATGATGGCCCCCACAGCCCTTATATCCTGCATGATGGCCCCACTGCCCCTTATACACTATATGATGGCTCCACAGCCTCTTATACACTCTATGATGGCCCAACAGCCCCTTATACACCGTATGATGGCCCCACAGCCCCTTATACACTGTGTGATGGCCCCTACATCCCCTTATATCCTGTATGATGGCCCCCACAGCCCTTATATCCTGTATGATGGCCCCACAGCCCCTTATACACTGTATGATGGCCCCCACAGCCCTTATATTCTGTATGATGGCCCCACTGCCCCTTATACACTATATGATGGCTCCACAGCCCTTATACACTGTATGATGGCCCCACAGCCCCTTATACCCTGTATGATGACCCCGACAGTCACTTATACACTATATGATGGCCCCACAGCCCCTTATACACTGTATGATGACCCCCACAGCTCCTTATACACTGTATGATGGCCCCCACAGCCTCTTATACACTGTATGATGGCCCCACAGTCACTTATACACTGTATGATGGCCCCCACAGCTCCTTATACACTGTATGATGGCCCCACAGCCCCTTATACACTGTATAATGGCCCCACTGCCCCTTATACACTATATGATGGCCCCACAGCCCCTTATACACTGTGTGATGGCCCCTACAGCCCCTTATATCCTGTATGATGGCCCCCATAGCCCTTATATCCTGTATGATGGCCCCACAGCCCCTTATACACTGTATGATGGCCACCACAGCCCTTATATCCTGTATGATGGCCCCACTGCCCCTTATACACTATATGATGGCTCCACAGCCTCTTATACACTCTATGATGGCCCCACAGCCCCTTATACACTACATGATTGCCCCACAGCCCCTTATACACTGTATGATGGCCCCACTGCCCCTTATACACTGTATGATGGCCCCACAGCCCCTTATACACTGTGTGATGGCCCCTACAACCCCTTATATCCTGTATGATGGCCCCACAGCCCCTTATACACTGTATGATGGCTCCCACAGCCTCTTATACACTATATGATGACCCCCACAGCCCCTTATACCCTGTATGATGACCCCCACAGTCACTTATACACTATATGATGGCCCCACAGCTTCTTATAACTGTGTGATGGCCCCACAGCCCCTTATAACTGTGTGATGGCCCCCACAGCCTCTTACACACTGTATGATGGTCTCACAGCCCCCTATACACAATATGTTGGCTTCATAGCCCCTTATACACTGTATGATGGCCCCCACAGCCTCTTATACACTATATGATGACCCCCACAGCCCCTTATACCCTGTATGATGACCCCCACAGCCCCTTATACTCTGTATGATGGCCCCACAGCTCCTTATATCCTGTATGATGGTCTCACAGCCCCCTATACACAATATGTTGGCTTCATAGCCCCTTATACCCTGTATGATGACCCCCACAGCCCCTTATACTCTGTATGATGGCCCCACAGCCCATTATACACTGTATGATGGTCTCACAGCCCCCTATACACAATATGATGGCCCCCACAGCCTCTTACACACTGTATGATGGTCTCACAGCCCCCTATACACAATATGTTGGCTTCATAGCCCCTTATACACTGTATGATGGCCCCACAGCCCCTTATAACTGTGTGATGACCCCACAGCCCCTTATACACTATATGATGGCCCCACAGCCCCTTATATCCTGTATGATGGCCCCCACAGCCCCTTATACACTGTATGATGGCCCCACAGCCCCTTATACACTGTGTGATGGCCCCACAGCCCCTTATACACTGTATGATGGCCCCACAGCCCCTTATAACTGTGTGATGGCCCCACAGCCCCTTATACACTGTATGATGGCCCTTACATCCCCTTATATCCTGTATGATGGCCCCACAGCCCCTTACACACTGTGTGATGGCCCCTACATCCCCTTATATCCTGTATGATGGCCCCCATAGCCCTTATATCCTGTATGATGGCCCCACAGCCCCTTATACACTGTATGATGGCCCCCACAGCCTCTTATACACTATATGATGATCCCCACAGCCCCTTATACCCTGTATGATGACCCCCACAGTCACTTATACACTATATGATGGCCCCCCAGCCCCTTATATCTGTATGATGGCCCCACAGCCCCTTATAACTGTGTGATGGCCCCCACAGCCTCTTACACACTGTATGATGGTCTCACAGCCCCCTATACAGAATATGTTGGCTTCATAGCCCCTTATACACTATATGATGACCCCCACAGCCCCTTATACACTGTATCATGGCCCCCACAGCCCCTTATACACTGTATGATGGCCCCACAGCTCCTTATACCCTGTATGATGGCCCCCACAGCCCCTTATACACTGTATGATGGCCCCACAGCCCCTTATACACTGTGTGATGGCCCCACAGCCCCTTATACACTGTATGATGGTCTCACAGCCCCCTATACACAATATGTTGGCTTCATAGCCCCTTATACACTGTATGATGGCCCCACAGCCCCTTATACACTGTGTGATGGCCCCTACATCCCCTTATATCCTGTATGATGACCCCACAGCCCCTTATACACTGTGTGATGGCCCCACAGCCCCTTATATCCTGTATGATGACACCACAGCCCCTTATACACTGTGTGATGGCCCCACAGCTCCTTATATCCTGTATGATGGCCCCCACAGCCCCTTATACACTGTATGATGACCCCCACAGTCACTTATACACTATATGATGGCCCCACAGCCCCTTATACACTGTATGATGGCCCCACAGCCCCTTATACACTGTATGATGACCCCCACAGTCACTTATACACTATATGATGGCCCCACAGCCCCTTATACACTGTATGATGGCCCCACAGCCCCTTATACACTGTATGATGGCCCCCACAGCCTCTTATACATTGTATGATGGCCCCCACAGCCCCTTATACACTGTATGATGGCCCCACAGCCCCTTATACACTGTGTGATGGCCCCTACATCCCCTTATATCCTGTATGATGACCCCACAGCCCCTTATACACTGTGTGATGGCCCCACAGCCCCTTATATCCTGTATGATGGCCCCACAGCCCCTTATACACTGTATGATGGCCCCACAGCCCCTTATAACTGTGTGATGGCCCCACAGCCCCTTATACACTGTGTGATGGCCCCCACAGCCCCTTATACACTGTATGATGGCCCCACAGCCCCTTATAACTGTGTGATGGCCCCACAGCCCCTTATACACTGTGTGATGGCCCTACATCCCCTTATATCCTGTATGATGGCCCCCACAGCCCCTTACACACTGTTTTCTGTCCTGATAAATATGGCACGTTTCTCTGATATTACTTATTGTCTTACTTTGTACCACTATTTTGGTCTTGCGTTTCACCTCACTTTCACAATTGCTATGTGAAATACAAATAGTGTTGCTCAGTGAGAGCTTTTACCAATGATGTACGGACCCCAATATTTTAGGGGGCATCCCTGGATTATTTACTGACTCTCCACATAGGGACACAGAATCTATACTCATACGTCTCTATCGTGGCAGCCATATTGGTTGTCACCCAGCTTTATATATCTCCAGGATTGAGGATATTGGAGGGTTTCTATAAATTCGCCCCAAATTGCCGTCCTTCCGTTACGCTACAGGTGATCTGCTGTCGTTCAGGTGGAAATCCCATCCAGCCAGCAGCTGCCTCTGCAAACATTCCCCCAGTGCGGCCAGCTGCAAATATTATTACAGAGCAAACATGATGATTCACGGGAGGACTGCGCCATTGTGAGGAGAACTGGCCGGGATACGGCGATTTAATGAGTTCACTTCTGTGTACCGAGGAGCTACTCATTAACCTCCGACTACAGATGGGAAGGAGCGCGGCGGCAGCGGAGAACAGTCTGCAGATAGGGCCCAGGATAAGAGAAAGGTCACCATTGATAACCATGATCATGACCACCAGCAAAACCCTACACAGACCCCATGTCACCGGAAACGGGACGTGACCCCACCGTGCCTGCCAGTGCTAACTCATCACAACACCTGAGATCACTGGACAACTATAGACTATAAGACCAGAGGTCACCTACAGACCACAACACTAGAGGTCAATTACATTTATAGACCACAAAACCAGATGTTACTGGTCACCTATAGACTTCAACACCATCGGTCACTTGTCACCTATAGACCACACCACTAAATGTCACCTACAAACTACAACACCAAAGGTCACTGGCCAACTATAGACCACAACACCAGAGGTCACTAGTCACCTATAAGGTACACCACCAGAAGTAACTGATCACCTATAGACCCCATCAGATGTCATCTATAGACCACAACACCAGGGGTCACCTATATTTGTCACCTATAGACCACAACAGCAGACAAAGGTCACTGACCACCTGTAGACCATAATAGCAGAGTTCAAACTGGTCACCTATATACCACAACACCAGAGGTCACTGGCCACCTGTAGACCACCTTACCAGAGGTCACTTATAGACCACAACACCAGAGGTCACTGGCCACCTGTAGACCACCTTACCAGAGGTCACTTATAGACCACAACACCAGAGGTCACTGGCCACCTGTAGACCACCTTACCAGAGGTCACTTATAGACCACAACACCAGAGGTCACTGGCCACCTGTAGACCACCTTACCAGAGGTCACTTATAGACCACAACAGCTGAGGTCACTGGCCAAGTATAGACTACAACACCAGTGATCACTGGTCACCTATAGACCACAACACCAGAGGCCATCGGCCAGCTATAAACCACAACACCATAGGTTACTGCCCACCTATAGACCACAACACAAGAAGTCACTGTCCACCTATAGACCACAACAGCATGTCACCCATAGAATATAACATAGGTCACCTATAGGGCAAAACATCATAGGCTACTGGCCATCTATAAATCACAACACAAAATGTTACTAGCCACCTATTGAATATAACACCAGACCTCACTGACCACCTATAGACCACAGCACCAGAGGTCACTGGCGACCTATAGAGGACAACATCAAAGGTCACTAGCAACCTATTGACCATAACAACAGAGGTCACTGGCCAACTATAGACCACAACACCAGTTGTCACCTATAGACTATAACAGATCACCTATAGAGTAAAAACATAGGTCATGGGTCATCTATAGACCACAGGTCACTGGTCATCTATTGACCATAACATGAAAGGTCACCAGTGGTCACTGACCACCAATTGGCTATAACAACAGAGGTCATTGATCACCTATAGACCACAACACCAAAGGTCACTGGCCATCTATTGACTATAACGGAGGTCCCTGATCACCCATAGACCACAATACCAGAAGTCACTGGTCACCTATGCAGCACAACAACTGAGGTCACTGAACACCTATATCTCAGAACACTAGAGGTTACTGGCCACCTACAGACTACAACAAAAGAGGTCACCAGCAACATATAGACCACAACACCAGACATCACCGGCCACCTATAAACCACAACACCTGAAGTTACTGACCACCTACAGACCACATCACCAGAGGTCACTTGCCACCTATAGACCAAAACACAAAAGGTCACTGACCACCTATGAACCCCACCAGAGGTGCATGTAGCACTACGTGGAGCCCATTATACTGAATGGAGGACTATGTGGAGCGCATTATACAGTATGGAGCACTATGTGTCACCATTATACTGTATGCAGCACTATGTGGGGCACATTATACTGTACAGAGCACTATGTGGGGTCATAATAGTGCGCCATACAGTATGTGGGGTCATTAAACTGTATCAAAAACTATGTGGAGCCCATTATACTGTATGTAGCACTATGCAGGGCCATTATGCTTTACAGAGCACTATATGGGGACATTATACTGTATAGATCGCTATGTGGGGCCCATTATAATATATGGAGCACTATGTGGGGCCATAATCCTGTATGAAGAACTATGTGGGGCCATTATTCTGTATGAAGCACTATATGAGGTCATTGTACTGTATGGAGCACTATGTGGGCCCTTATACTGTATGGAGCACTATGTGGGGCTATTATACTGTATAGAGCACTATGTGAGGCCATTATACTGTATGGAAAACTATGTTGGGGCCATTATACTGTATGAAACACTATGTGATGCCATCATACTGTATGGAACACTATGTGGGGCCCATTAAATGGTATGGAGCTCTGCCATCATATTGTATGGAGCACTATGTTGTCCCATTATTCTGCATGAAGCAGTATTTAAGACCATAATATTGTATGGAGCATTATGTGAAGCCATTATACTGTATACAGCACCATGAGAGGCCATTATATAGTATGGAAAACCATGTTGGGGCTTTTATACTGTATGGGGCACTATGTGAGGCCATTATACTGTATGGAGCACTATGAGGGCCCTATACATGAAATGAAGCACTGTGTTGGGCAATCATACTATATGGAACACTATGTGGGCTCTTTATACTATGTGGAGCACTATTTGGGCCAATTATACTGTATGGAACCCTATATGGGGATCATTATACTGTATGGAGCACTATGAGGTAATTATACTGTATGGAAATCTATATAGCACCATTATATTGAATAGTACAATGTGGGGGCATTATACTGTATGGAGCACTATGTGGGCACATGATATGCTACAGAGCACGATGTAGGGCCATTATACTGTATGGTGGACTATGTGAGGCTATTAAACTGTATAGAGGACTATATAGGGCCATTATAATGTATGTAGCACTATGAGAGGCCCATTGTACTGTATGGAGCACTATATGGAGCCATTATACTGTACAGAGGACTATGTGAGGCCATTATACTAAATAACACAGAGCACCAAAAATGCAGTCAAACAACGTCCAATTTATGCAAAATAGAAAACAACTTTATTAAGTTAAAACACACAGGTGCACAGTATGGCAGGCAACAGATTTCCCCTATACAAGCCCGCACCCACATATCTCACATAGAGGGACCGAACTGCGGTGCACTAATGTTCATTATAGACCGCATATGTAGTCAGTCCAAATATACTGCAGTAGCAGCAATGTTGAAGAAGTATCGACTGATAGTATATGCAGCCTTATGGACAAGTGTCACGGACATGATACATACCACAGTGATGGATCAAGAGAAGTGTGCACCGCAGTCACGTCCTCCCCGACGCGCGTTTCGGCGGGTGGCCTTCCTCAGGGGGATGCCCAAAGACAAGGAGGGCACTGATTAAATAGCAAATAATCCGGAAGTAGCGGCGCTCACATGTGTAGCCGCATCGCAACATCCACATCCGGTTGTGGATGTTGCGATGCGGCTACACATGTGAGCGCCGCTACTTCCGGATTATTTGCTATTTAATCAGTGCCCTCCTTGTCTTTGGGCATCCCCCTGAGGAAGGCCACCCGCCGAAACACGCGTCGGGGAGGACGTGACTGCGGTGCACACTTCTCTTGATCCATCACTGTGGTATGTATCATGTCCGTGACACTTGTCCATAAGGCTGCATATACTATCGGTCGATACTTCTTCAACATTGCTGCTACTGCAGTATATTTGGACTGACTACATATGCGGTCTATAATGAACATTAGTGCACCGCAGTTCGGTCCCTCTATGTGAGATATGTGGGTGCGGGCTTGTATAGGGGAAATCTGTTGCCTGCCATACTGTGCACCTGTGTGTTTTAACTTAATAAAGTTGTTTTCTATTTTGCATAAATTGGACGTTGTTTGACTGCATTTTTGGTGCTCTGTGTTATTTATATATTTGCAGTTGTCCTTTTGTGGTCCTAGGTCTGCCTTGTTTGCTATGGATATTATAAATACTGTATAGGTCGATTTAACCAGGACAGACTATGTATGCCACTGAATGGTGTCTAATGAGGCCATTATACTGTAAGGAGCACTATGTGAGGCCATTATGCAGTATTGAGCACTATGTCGGGCTATTATACTGTATGGAGCACTATGTGGGGTCATTATACCGTATGGAGCACTATAAGGGGGTCATTATACTGTATAGAGCACTATGTGGGCCCATTATAGTGTCTGGAGCAGTATATGGAACCATTATAGTGAATGGAGCACTATGTTGGCCGATTATACTGTATGAAGCACTATGTGGGGCCATAATACTGTATGAAGAACTATGTGGGGCCATTATCCTGTATGAAGCACTATATGAGGTCATTGTACTGTATGGAGCACTATGTGGGCCCATTATACTGAATGAAGCACTGTGTGGGCCGTTTACACTGTGTGGAACACTATGTGGGCCCATGATAAGCTACAGAGCACTATTTAGGGTCATTATACTGTATGGCAGACTATAGTGAGTGCGTTATACTGTATAAAACACTATATGGGGCTCAATATACAGTATGAAGTATGTGAGGCCTGTATCAGGCTATTATAATAATAATCTCTTTATATGGCGCTAACATATTCCGCAGCGCTTTACAGTTTGCACACATTATCATAGCTGTCCCCGATGGGTCTCACAATCTAGAATCCCTATCAGTATGTCTTTGGAATGTGGGAGGAAACCGGAGAACCCGGAGGAAACCCATGCAAACACCGGGAAAACATACAAACTCCTTGCAGATGTTGTCCTTGGTGGGATTTGAACTGAGGACTCCAGCACTGCAAGGCTGCCGTACTAACCACTGAGCCACCATGCTGCCCTATTACACTGTATAGAATACTATGTGGGGGCATTATACTGTATGGAGCACTATGTAGGCCCATGATACACAACAGAACACTATGTAGGGCCATTATACTGTATGGCACACTATGTGAGACCAATAAACTGTATGGAGCAGTATGTAGGGCCATTATACTGTATGGAACATTACAATAGTCCCTTTATACTGTACAGAACACTATGTGTGGCCATTATACTGTATGGAGGAATATGCGGCCATTATACTGTAAGGAGCACTATGTGGGGCCATTATACTGTATTGAGGACTATGTGAGGCCATTATACATAATGGATCACTAGCACTATGTGGGCACTTTATACTGTATTGAGCACTATGAGGGACCAATTGTACTGTATGGAGCACTATATATATTTTAATGTAGGATCTATTATACTGTATGGAGCACTATGTGGATCCATTATACTGTATGGAGCGCTATGCAAGGCCATTATACTGTATGGAGCACTGTGGGTCCATTTTACTGTATGGAGCATTATGTTTGGCCATTATACTGTAAGGAGCACTATGTGGGGCCCACAATTTTGTAAGGAGTACTATGTGGAGCCCATTATAGTGTATGGAGCACTATATAAAGCCAGTATATGGTATGCAGATTATATGGGGCCATTATACTGTATGGAGAACAATATGTGGTTATTATACTATTATACTGTATGGAGCGCTATGAGGGGCCCATTATACTGAATGGAGCACTAGGTACAGCAAATATATGGTAAGGAGCACTATGTGGGGCCATTATACGGTATGCAGCACTATGTGGAGCCCATTATACAGTATGGAGCACTATATGGGGCCATTATCACTGACGGCATTAGTCAATTGCATCTCCACGAACTACAGGGAGCGTGAGGATCAGTGTGATGTACACGTGCCAAGCAGGGGTCCGGGCTTGCCCAGGCTGGGGCCTCATGATATCTGCTCACAGCAGTTGCCACCCCAGATCTCGATGCTTTTATGTCAGCACTGCTGCACATTCATCACTGTAAAGTCTCACTTAAAGTGAAAGTCTGATAATTATCCGCTATTTGCTAAGTAGAGAGTGCAAAGGTCAATGGTGTAACTGTAGGGGGTGCAGTGGGCAATGATGAAACTATAGGGGGTGCAGAGGTCAATGATGTAACTATAGGGGGTGCAGAGGTCAATGATGTAACTATAGGGTGTGCAGAGGACAAGGATGTAATTAAAGGGAGTGCAGAGGTCAATGATGTACCTATAGGGGGTGCAGAGGTCAATGATGTAACTATAGAGGGTGCAGAGGTCAATGATGTAACTATAGGGGGTGCAGAGGACAATTATGTTGTTATTGGGGGTGCAGAGGTCAATGATGTAACTATAGGGGGTGCAGAGGTCAATGATGTAACTATAGAGGGTGCAGAGGTCAATGATGTAACTATAGGGGGTGCAGAGGACAATTATGTTGTTATTGGGGGTGCAGAGGTCAATGATGTAACTATAGGGGGTGCAGAGGTCAATGATGTAACTATAGGGTGTGCAGAGGACAAGGATGTAATTAAAGGGAGTGCAGAGGTCAATGATGTACCTATAGGGGTGCAGAGGTCAATGATGTAACTATAGAGGGTGCAGAGGTCAATGATGTAACTATAGGGGGTGCAGAGGACAATTATGTTGTTATTGGGGGTGCAGAGGTCAATGATGTAACTATAGGGGGTGCAGAGGTCAATGATGTAACTATAGGGGGTGCAGAGGTCAATGATGTACCTATAGGGGGTGCAGAGGACAATGATGTAACTATAGGGGGTGCAGAGGACAATGATGTAATTATAGGGGGTGCAGAGGACAACTATGTAACTATAGGGTGTGCAGAGGACAATGATGTAATTAAAGGGAGTGCAGAGGTCAATGATGTAACTATAGGGGGTGCAGAGGACAATGATGTAATTATAGGGGGTGCAGAGGACAACGATGTAGCTATAGGGGGTGCAGAGGACAATGATGTAATTATAGGGGGTGCAGAGGACAACGATGTAACTATAGGGTGTGCAGAGGACAATGATGTAATTAAAGGGAGTGCAGAGGTCAATGATGTAACTATAGGGGTTGCAGAGGACAATGATATAATTTTAGGGGGTCGATTTTTGGTGTCCATGATGCCATTTCCAAATATTATGACCAGAAATTACCATTTTGGCCGATAACAGCCCCAGGGCGCCCTCTGTGCTCTCTTCTGCCCCGGCTGCCTCTATATTTACTCTTCCCCAGTTTGTTCGGTGACACTATACGGAGTCATTACTCTGTGGGACAAGGAAAAGGATTACATGTGGTCTGGAGGCTTTAGAACGGATTAGGGTCTGTGCCAGCTCTGTATTTACCAGGCAAAGTCACCACTTCACATGTTGAGAACTGGGAGAAGTGACCCTGGGAACCTGCTGCCCAGACCGAGGAGCGGGCAAGAAGGTGCAGTGCCAGGAAGCAGCCACTGGGGGCAGCACAGGGAAGGTGGAGACTTCTGGGAGCAGCCTTGTGCAGAAGTCTATCCAGATGATAACTAATAAGTATATGATTATATCTATCCATGCACCTATATCCTAGCGCTACAGTTGTGTAACACCTATATCATAATAATCATATCTTGCAGAAAGTTGCCATCACAATTATCCCCTGCCATTGCAGACACACTTAGTAAAATTTACATTCTGCTGCTTGCAATAAACCCATGAAAGAAGAGCAATGTGTAGACAGCTGAAAAGGAAAATTTCTAATGAGAGGTTTCTCCAAATTCACAGGAAAATGCCCACTTTACTGACAGCTGCAGTCCTAGAATTATTCACCCCCTCATAACTAGCATCTATAATGCTTAGCAGAGCTCCTCTGTCTAGTATGACCCACTGCCCCTCTGGATGTTATGGCCCTCTGCTCCTCTGGGTGTTATGACCCTCTGCTCCTCTGGGTGTTATGACCCGCTGCCCCTCTGATTGTTATGACCCGCTGCCCCTCTGATTGTTATGACCCGCTGCCCCTCTGGGTGTTATGACCCGTGTAATAATTATAGGGGATAACTCAGGAGACTCTTTGCATGGAACAAGACAACTACAGGACACAGTTTTATAAGTGGTAAAGTCTATATTATCACACGGTGATTCAAACAGGTGCAGAGAGAAACTCAAGTCCACAACACTTGGTGCAAATATCAAATGCAGCTCAGCAGTCTATAGGAAACTTCAGAGGAAAATGCAATCATGCAGAAAGTCTATGAAGCACAATTATTCTTGAGGATACTTGACACGAATAAGTCCTTGCTTAGTCCGCAACACAGATAGATATGCTTTTTAGGCAGTTCAAATCATATCTTAGCTCAACCAGGGAGGTCTGGGTAATAGTCTCAGGTTCTTGCAGAGCAGAAACAGCTTACATGTCCAGCAAATGCAGATGGAAGTAAACACGAACAGCAGATGAAGGAGGATTACTGGAACTGGTGTATGCAGCAGGAACTCAGAGCAGAGTAGCAGGATAACCCCACAGGTTCACAGGAGCAGGTATATAGCCAGGGAGTCACCAGAGATCAGGAGCTGGATGCAAGGCAGAATACTCTAGCACAGACTGAAGGCTGGAGTGGACTTTTATAGCAGGAAGACACAGTGCACATGAGACCAAAGACGCCATCTTGGAAAAGGGCAGTAATGCACAAAAAGGTAATAAAAAATGTTCAGAGTCCTGACAACCCTCTGCTCCTCTGGGTGTTATGACCCTCTGCCCCTCTTGTTGTTTTGACCTTCTGCCCCTCTGGTTGTTTTGACCCACTACCCCTCTGGCTGTTATGACCCTCTGGTTATTATGACCCGCTGCCCCTCTGGTTGTTATGACTGTAATGGTGTGATATGCTATGTGGGTATCATTTTTGTGTATATTTCTGTTTTACTTATTTTCATGGTGCTCTATTGTAGAAGGAGTTATTTGCTAATTGATGAATGGCTTTTGCTGCCATCTGATATCAGCCCCACAGCACTGTATTGTTTGCTAATATGCTAATGACATGTTGACCTAGCTTGTTGAAACAATGAGCCCCTGAGACCTTCACGCTCCTGACATATGAATGAGGAGGAAGACTTAAAATATCAGGGAGGTAAAACACAGATCAGTCCTGGGTGGAACCATGATGTGAAGACAGCACCTCAGAGAGAAAGAAGTGTGTATGGACTCATCTCCCAGGGCTTTTATCTTCTTACTGAACTGCATTCGAATTCTGGACTATTTTATCCTTTGTGTGGTGGATCATATATGGACCTTTCGTATTTTTGCCAAAATAAAGGTCTTGGAATTGTTTACTATACTCTAGCTCTGTTGATTGTGTGATACCGGAGAAGGACCCTGTGACAACTGGTTGCAGCAGTGGGATCAACAGAGCTTAACCTAATGGAGAACCACCCTCAGAGTGAGTGCAGAAATTGGACTGTATCCAGTTTACAGGAGAGAGCCAGAGACCTGGGCCTGAACTACCAGGGACTGACTAAAGAGGCATTAATTGATCTACTGGTGGGTGCTAGCCAGACCACCTACTCCCATATGTCTGAAGGACAAGCCCAGGAGACGAGGACCCCCACCCCAAAAAGTCCGTGAGTGGTGTGGTACGAAGAAGAGATGGCGGTTCTGGGCCCAGGCGTCTCTCAGTAGTATAAGGAGGAGGCTGCCCGCCGGGCACAGCGGAGACAAGAAGCAATGGAGCTGGAAAGAGGGAGTAACGCAATGTGGAGTGTAAACCCAATGATCCGGGAGCCTGTTCGGATCACCCAGACAGAGTTTAAGCCATTTGATGAGGCTTCCGGAGATGTGGAGGGGTTCTTCAAGGACACTGAGCAGCAGTGTGCTGTGATGGAGGCGCCCCACTCTGGCTGGATGCGTCTGTTAGTGGGACTCCTGAACGGTAGCCTGGCGGAGGCTTACCGAACCATTGACTCACAGCGGAATCGGGATTATAACATTGTAAAGCAGACTATGCTGGATTACCATGCTATCACCCCAGACTCATTTAATATAGGGCCAACTTCCGAGACTTCCCATGCACCACGGGGGGATCGTTTAGGATGTATGGCCATAAGATGTTCCAGGCATGTCGGAGATGGCAGTAAGCAGAATACACCTTTACTGTGGAAGATGTTATACAGGCGTTCCTTATAGAACAATTTATTGCAAAGTGCCCCGCAGAGGTACGGGAATGGGTCCGGGAGCGCACGCCGTGCACCGTGGATAGAGCTACATCCCTGGCTGATGAAGCCCTTACTATCCAACCGCAATGGGGGAGGCTTCTGGACAATGAACCACGGCCTTCTTCCGCACCCCGTCCCCCTCCGATTATATCCGCCCTTCCACCTAGTCGCAAGCCGATGACAATCACACCGCACAGTCCTGGGCCCCAACAGTTCTGACCACGACTTGGGGGTATCACAGAGAGGATATGTTATGGGTGTGGGCAACCTGGACATTTGCAGTCTGGCAGTCCCTCAAGGATTCAGAGGGAGCCCCACGCAGCCCCACCTCATCCAGTACATAGTTACATAGTTATTAAGGTTGAAGGAAGACTGTAAGTCCATCTAGTCCAACCCATAGCCTAACCTAACATGCCCTAACATGTTGATCCGGAGGAAGGCAAAAAAACTCCATGTGGTAAGAGTAAGCTCCACCATGGGGAGAAAAATTCCTTCCCGACCCCACATACGGCAATCAGACTAGTTCCCTGGATCAACGCCCTATCAAGGAATCTAGTGTATATACCCTGTAACATTATACTTTTCCAGAAAGGCATCCAGTCCCCTCTTAAATTTAAGTAATGAATCACTCATTACAACGTCATACGGCAGAGAGTTCCATAGTCTCACTGCTCTTACAGTAAAGAATCCGCGTCTGTTATTATGCTTAAACCTTTTTTCCTCCAGACGTAGAGGATGCCCCCTTGTCCTCGTCTCAGGTCTATGATTAAAAAGATCATTAGAAAGGTCTTTGTACTGTCCCCTCATATATTTATACATTAACATAAGATCACCCCTTAGCCTTCGTTTTTCCAAACTAAATAGCCCCAAGTGTAATAACCTATCTTGGTATTGCAGACCCCCCAGTCCTCTAATAACCTTGGTCGCTCTTCTCTGCACCCGCTCCAGTTCAGCTATGTCTTTCTTATACACCGGAGACCAGAACTGTGCACAGTATTCTAAGTGTGGTCGAACTAGTGACTTGTATAGAGGTAAAATTATGTTCTCCTCATGAGCATCTATGCCTCTTTTACTGCATCCCATTATTTTATTTGCCTTTGTAGCAGCTGCCTGACACTGGCCACTGAATATGAGTTTGTCATCCACCCATATACCCAAGTCTTTTTCATTGACGGTTTTGCCCAGAATTTTAGAATTAAGCACATAGTTATACATCTTATTACTTCTACCCAAGTGCATGACCTTACATTTATCCCCATTAAAGCTCATTTGCCATTTATCAGCCCAAGCTTCTAGTTTACACAAATCATCCTGTAATATAAAATTGTCCTCCTCTATCTTGATTACCCTGCAGAGTTTAGTGTCATCTGCAAATATTGAAATTCTACTCTGAATGCCCCCTACAAGGTCATTAATAAATATGTTAAAAAGAAGAGGGCCCAATACTGACCCCTGTGGTACCCCACTGCTAACCGCGACCCAGTCCGAGTGTGCTCCATTAATAACCACCCTTTGTTTCCTATCCCTGAGCCAGCTCTCAACCCACTTACACATATTTTCCCCTATCCCCATTATTCTCATTTTATGTATCAACCTTTTGTGTGGCACCGTATCAAAAGCTTTGGAAAAGTCCATATACACTAACTCCACTGGGCTCCCTTGGTCCAGTCCGGAACTTACCTCTTCATAGAAGCTGATCAAATTAGTCTGACATGAACGGTCCCTAGTAAACCCGTGCTGATACTGGGTCATGAGGTTATTCCTCTTCAGATACTCCAGTATAGCATCCCTTAGAATGCCCTCCAGGATTTTACCCACAGTAGAGGTTAAGCTTACTGGCCTATAATTACCGAGTTCAGTTTTTGCCCCTTTTTTGAATATTGGCACCACATTTGCTATACGCCAGTCCTGTGGTACAGACCCTGTTATTATGGAGTCTTTAAAGATTACAAATAATGGTCTATCAATGACTGTACTTAGTTCCTGCAGTACTCGGGGGTGTATCCCATCCGGGCCCGGAGATTTCTCAATTTTAGTTATTTTTAGCCGCCGCTGTACTTCCTGCTGGGTTAAGCAGGTGACATTTAATGGGGAATTTTTATCACTAGTCATATTGGCTGCCATGGGATTTTCTTTTGTAAATACTGATGAAAAAAAGTCATTTAGCATATTGGCTTTTTCCTCATCCTCATCCACCATTTCCCCCAGACTATTTTTAAGGGGCCAACACTTTCATTTTTTAGTTTCTTACTATTTATGTAGTTAAAGAATATTTTGGGGTTATTTTTGCTCTCTCTAGCAATGAGTCTCTCTGTCTCAATCTTAACTGCCTTGATTTGCTTTTCACAGAATTTATTTAATTTTCTGTACTTATTTAATGCCTCATCACTACCTACTTCCTTTAATTCTCTAAATGCTTTCTTTTTGTCCCTTATTGCGCCCCTTACAGCTCTATTTAGCCATATTGGTTTCCTCCTATTTCTAGTATGTTTATTCCCATACGGTATATACTGTGCACAGGTCCTATCCAGGACCACATCTTGTTCACTCCATCCCGCCTGAGGAAGAGCTAACACCACCCCCACCAGAGTGGACTACTGACCACAGCACCATAGATACCTCTCCTGGAGTGTACGGACTCCGGCCTTTGCCCATCAGAAATACAGAGCAACGGCATTGCCACCTGCAGGATGTCTTAATTGATGGATACAAAGTGTTGGGATTTAGAGACACGGGGGCATTCCTGACTATCACTCACCCCCGTGTGGTTTGATCCAAGGCAATTCACCAGGGACCGGGAATTCCCATTGTCCTGGCGGGGGGTGTCCGCAAATATATACAGCGAGCTTTGGTAAGTTTGGATTATGGTTTTGGAGAAAAACTGTGTTGGATTGGAGTTATGGGAGAACTTCCTGCAGATATCCTCCTTGGAAATGACATTGGGGAGTTACAAAGTCATTTTGTGGGAGCAGAAGGTCCGTGGGCCTCTCCTTCTTCTGAAAGAACAATTGGAGGGAGATATCGCAGATACCGTAACGCCCATCATTCCCTACGTTCTAGAGTTCAGAGACTGTCTCGCCCAGCTAGCTACCTTGGCTAATGAACATCAGCGACCGGCCCAGTCCAGTCAAAAAGCCTGGTATGACCATAAAGCCAGGACCCAGGAATTTATGGACAAGTGCTCCTGATTATTGCAACCCCTGCCACTGTACAAGGAACTATAAACTATTGAGCAATGTGGACTAAAGTGAGCAGGCCAGAGGTCTGTGTAGACCTCATAGCGTGCTCACATATTATGAGGGGGGAGAGGTTGTGATGGTGTGATATGCTATGTGGGTATCATTTTTGTGTATATTTCTGTTTTACTTATTTTCTTGATGTTCTCTTGTAGAAGGAGTTATTTGCTAATTGATGAATGGCTGTTGCTGCCATCTGATATCAGCCCCACAGCACTGTATTGTTTTCCAATATGCTAATGACATGTTGACCTAGCTTGTTGAAACAATGAGCCCCTGAGACCTTCCCCATCCTGACCTGTGAATGAGGAGGACTTAAAATATCAGGGAGGTGAGACACAGATCAGTCCTGGGTGGAACCATGATGTGAAGACAGCACCTCAGAGAGAAAGAAGTGTGTATGGACTCATCTCCCAGGGCTTTTATCTTCTTACTGAACTGCATTTGAATTCTGGACTATTTTATCCTTTGTGTGGTGGATCATATATGGACCTTTCTTATTTTTGCCTAAATAAAGGTCTTGGAGTTGTTTACTATACTCTAGCTCTGCTGATTGTGTGGTATCGGAGAAGGACCCTGTGTCAATGACCTTCTTCCCTACTGGATGATTTGACCGGCTGCCCAACTGGATGATATGACTTGCTGCCCCTCTGGTTGTTATGACCAGCTGCCCCTCTGGTTGTTTTGACCCGCTGCCCCTCTGGTTATTATGACCCGCTGCCCCTCTGGTTGTTTTGCCCTTCTGCCCCTCTGGTTGTTTTGCCCTTCTGCCCCTCTGGTTGTTATGACCCGCTGCCCCTCTGGGTGTTATGACCCGCTGCTCCTCTGGTTGTTATGACCCGCTGCCCCTCTGGTTATTATGACCCGCTGCCCCTCTGGTTATTATGACCCGCTGCCCCTCTGGTTGTTTTGCCCTTCTGCCCCTCTGGTTGTTATGACCCGCTGCCCCTCTGGGTGTTATGACCCGCTGCTCCTCTGGTTGTTATGACCCGCTGCCCCTCTGGTTATTATGACCCGCTGCCCCTCTGGTTATTATGACCCGCTGCCCCTCTGGTTATTTTGCCCTTCTGCCCCTCTGGGTGTTATGACCTGCTGCTCTTCCGGCCGTTATCACTAGTGATGAGTAAGTGTGCTCGGATATTGTGTTATCGCTCAGGTGTTATCAGTGAGTATCCTGGCCATCCTCCAATAATATGTTTGAGGCCCCGTGGCTGCGTGATTCGTGGCTGCTAGGCAATCCCTGCATGTGTTGTTGATGTATAACAACCGCGAATCATGCAGCCACGGGAATTCTCATATTTTTGGAGGACGGCCAGGATACTCCGATAACACCTGAGCGATAACACAATATCCAAGCACACTCACTCATCACCAGTTATGAGACGGTTCCTCATGAGTAGAGGCCTCCAGTTACCTACTGTAGTTATATAGGTTGAATAAAGTCCTTGTCCATCAAGTTCACCTTTCTCCACCAATTGTACATTTGTCACTAAATTAACTGTAACCTGCAAAGTCCTGTGTATTGCGAAAATCATCCGACCCTTGAATAAGAGCTGTCATAGTGTCGGCCATTACTGCGTCTCGTGGTCGGCGTTCCACAGTCTGACGGCTCGAACTGTAAAGAACCCTTTCCTGTTTAGCTGCTGGAATCGCCTTTCTTCCACCTGTAATCAGTGCCCCCTGGTCCTTAGTACGGTCTATGGAAGGAATAAGTCCTGTGCCGTCATCTGTACTGACCACACATGTATTACACATACACATGTGGTCAGAATTGTTGGTCCCCCTCGTTTAATGACAGAAAAACCCACAATGGTCACAGTAATAACTTGAATCTGACAAAAATAATAATAAAAGATGTATGAAAATGAACAGATGAAAGTCAGACATTGCTTTTCAACCATGCTTCCACAGAATTCAAAAAAAGAAATAAAACTCATGAAATTGGCCTGGACAGACATGATGGGACCCCTGAAAATAATCTGACATAATGTTAGATTGTGGTGTGTCCACTCATCACAGGGGTCTACAGTCCTGGAGTCAGTGAGTGGCCGGTATATAGGATACAGATATCACTGTACTGTGTGGTGACTGTCATGATCTCTGCAGGCAGAGATCATAGCAAGCCTATAGAGGGACAAGCTCTCGGAAGATGGAACTATACTGACCATGAACTAAGCCTGCCGCGCAACTAGAAATAGCCAGGTAGCATTTCCTATTTATTGCTAGATGCCCAGCTCTGGCCTAAGACCTAAATAGCTAGCAGAGGGAAATATAAGACCTGGCTCACCTCTAGAGAAATATTCCAAAGAAGACAGTAGCCCCCCACATATAATGACGGTGAGTTCAGATGAAACAACAAACGCAGCAGGAAAATAGTCTTAGCAAATTTGAGGTCCGCTTACTAGATAGCAGAAGACAGATAGTATACTTTCATGGTCAGCAGAAAAACACTAACAAAACACCATCCAGAGATTACCTTAAACTCTGGCATTAACTCATAACGCCAGAGTAGCAATCCCTGATCAACGAGAGCTTTCCAGACACAGTAACAAAACTTCAGCTGTGAACTGGAACAAATAGGCAAAACGAAACATGGACAAAAGTCCAACTTATCTAGTAGTTGTCAGAAGCAGGAACAAGCACTGAGAGGCCTCAGATAACATTGTTGACCGGCAAGAAACCACCAGAGAAATGAGCTTAAATAGCGACACCCACTACTGATGGAACCAGGTGAAACAGGAAAGAGGATGACAAGTCCAATTCCACAAGCGGCCACCGGGGGAGCCCAGAATCCAAATTCACAACAGTACCCCCCCCTCAAGGAGGGGGCACCGAACCCTCACCAGATCCACCAGGGCGACCAGGATGAGCCCTATGGAAGGCACGAACAAGATCAGAAGCATGAACATCAGATGCATTGACCCAAGAATTATCCTCCTGGCCGTAACCCTTCCAGTTGACCAGATACTGGAGTCTCCGTCTGGAAACACGAGAGTCCAAAATTTTCTCCACAACGTACTCCAACTCACCCTCAACCAACACCGGAGCAGGAGGCTCAACTGAAGGTACAACAGGTACCTCATACCTGCGCAATAACGACCGATGAAAAACGTTATGAATGGAAAAGGACGCAGGGAGGTCCAAACGGAAAGAAACAGGATTAAGAATCTCCAATATTCTATAAGGGCCGATGAACCGAGGTTTAAACTTAGGAGAAGAGACCCTCATAGGGACAAAACGAGAAGACAACCACACCAAATCTCCAACACAAAGCCGAGAACCAACACGACGATGACGGTTGGCAAAACGCTGAGTCTTCTCCTGGGACAACTTCAAATTGTCCATAACCTGCCCCCAGATGTGATGCAATCTCTCCACCACCGCATCCACTCCAGGACAATCCGAGGATTCCACCTGACCGGAGGAAAATCGAGGGTGAAACCCCGAATTACAGAAAAACGGGGACACCAAGGTGGAAGAGCTGGCCCGATTATTGAGGGCGAACTCTGCCAATGGCAAAAAAGCAACCCAATCATCCTGGTCAGCAGAGACAAAACACCTCAGATATGTCTCCAGGGTCTGATTAGTCCGCTCGGTCTGGCCATTAGTCTGAGGGTGAAAAGCAGATGAAAAAGACAAATCTATGCCCATCCTAGCACAGAATGCCCGCCAAAATCTAGACACAAATTGGGTACCTCTGTCAGAAACAATATTCTCAGGAATACCGTGCAATCGGACAACATTCTGAAAAAACAGAGGAACCAACTCAGAAGAAGAAGGCAACTTGGGCAGAGGAACCAAATGGACCATTTTAGAGAAACGGTCACAGACCACCCAGATGACAGACATCTTCTGGGAAACAGGCAGATCTGAAATAAAATCCATCGAGATGTGTGTCCAAGGCCTCTTAGGAATAGGCAAGGGCAACAGCAGTCCGCTAGCCCGAGAACTACAAGACTTGGCCCGAGCACAAATGTCACATGACTGCACAAAGACTCGCACATCTCGCGACAGGGAAGGCCACCAGAAGGATCTTGCCACCAAATCCCTGGTACCAAAAATTCCGGGATGACCTGCCAATGCAGAAGAATGTACCTCAGAGATGACTCTACTGGTCCAATCATCCGGAACAAACAGTCTATCAGGCGGACAACGATCCGGTCTATCCGCCTGAAACTCTTGCAAGGACCGCCGCAGATCAGGAGAAACGGCCGACAAAATTACTCCCTCCCTAAGGATACCTGTGGGTTCAGCATTACCAGGAGAGTCCGGGTCAAAACTCCTAGAAAGGGCATCTGCCTTAACATTCTTAGAACCCGGTAGGTATGACACCACAAAATTAAAGCGAGAAAAAAAATAAAGACCAGCGCGCCTGTCTAGGATTCAGGCGCCTGGCAGTCTCAAGATAAATCAAATTTTTGTGGTCAGTCAATACCACCACCTGATGCTTAGCCCCCTCTAGCCAATGGCGCCACTCCTCAAACGCCCACTTCATGGCCAAAAGCTCCCTATTCCCAACATCATAATTCCGCTCTGCGGGCGAAAATTTGCGAGAAAAGAAAGCACAAGGCCTAATGACGGAGCAGTCGGAACCTTTCTGCGACAACACTGCCCCAGCTCCGATCTCCGAAGCGTCAACCTCAACCTGAAAAGGCAGATTCACATCAGGCTGACGCAACACAGGGGCAGAGGCAAAACGGCGCTTAAGCTCCTGAAAGGCCTCTACAGCATGAGGGGACCAATTAGCAACATCAGCGCCATGTCTGGTCAAATCAGTCAGTGGTTTAACGACATCCGAAAAACCAGCAATAAATCGGCGGTAAAAGTTGGCAAAGCCCAAAAATCTCTGAAGACCCTTAAGAGAGGAGGGCTGAGTCCAGTCACAAATAGCTTGCACCTTGACGGGATCCATCTCAATGGAAGAGGGAGAAAAAATATACCCCAAAAAGGAAATTTTCTGGACCCCAAAAACGCACTTAGACCCCTTCACACATAAAGAATTAGACCGCAGAACCTGAAAAACTCTCCTGACCTGCTGGACATGAGAGTCCCAGTCATCAGAAAAAATCAGAATATCATCCAGATATATTATCATAAATTTATCCAGAAAATCGCGGAAAATATCATGCATAAAAGACTGGAAAACTGAAGGGGCATTAGAAAGACCAAAAGGCATGACCAAATACTCAAAGTGGCCCTCGGGCGTATTAAATGCGGTCTTCCACTCATCCCCCTGCCTGATCCGCACCAAATTATACGCCCCACGAAGATCAATTTTAGAGAACCACTTAGCACCCTCTATACGAGCAAACAAATCAGTAAGCAATGGCAATGGGTATTGGTACTTAACAGTGATCTTATTCAGAAGCCGATAATCAATACATGGTCTCAAAGAGCCGTCCTTTTTTGAGACAAAGAAAAACCCAGCTCCCAAGGGAGAAGAAGATGGACGAATATGTCCCTTTTCCAAAGACTCCTTTATATATTCCCGCATAGCAGCATGTTCCGGCACAGACAGATTAAACAAACGACCCTTTGGATATTTGCAACCCGGTATCAAATCTATGGCACAATCGCACTCACGGTGCGGAGGTAATGACCCAAGCTTGGGTTCGTCAAAGACGTCTTGATAATCAGAGAGGAACTCAGGGACTTCAGAGGGAATGGACGACGAAATAGAAACCAAAGGTAAGTCCCCATGAATACCCTTACATCCCCAGCTCAACACAGACATTGCTCTCCAGTCCAAGACTGGATTGTGAGACTGCAACCATGGCAATCCCAGTACCAAATCGTCATGTAAATTATACAGCACCAGGAAACGAATAATCTCCTGGTGATCCGGATTGATACGCATGGTTACTTGTGTCCAGTATTGTGGTTTATTATTAGCCAATGGGGTGGAGTCAATCCCCTTCAGAGGAATAAGAGTCTCCAAAGGCTCTAAATCAAAACCACAACGATTGGCAAAGGACCAATCCATAAGACTCAGAGCGGCGCCAGAGTCAACATAGGCGTCCGTGGCAATGGATGACAAAGAGCAAATCAGGGTTACAGACAAAATAAACTTAGACTGAATGGTGCCAATGGAAACAGACTTATCAAGCTTCTTTGTACGCCTAGAGCATGCTGATATAACATGAGTAGAATCCCCACAATAGAAGCACAATCCATTCTTCCGTCTAAAATTCTGTCGCTCGCTCCTGGACAGAATTCTATCACACTGCATACTTTCTGGCGTCTTTTCCATAGACACCGCCAGATGGTGCACCGGTTTGCGCTCCCGCAGACGCCTATCAATCTGAATAGCCATTGTCATGGACTCATTCAGACCTGCAGGCACAGGGAACCCCACCATAACATCCTTAACGGCATCAGAGAGACCTTCTCTGAAAGTTGCCGCCAAGGCGCACTCATTCCACTGAGTAAGCACAGACCATTTACGGAATTTTTGGCAGTAAACCTCAGCTTCGTCTTGCCCCTGAGATAGTGCCATCAAAGTTTTTTCTGCCTGAAGTTCCAAATGAGGTTCCTCATAAAGCAAGCCCAAGGCCAGAAAAAACGCATCCACATCGCGCAACGCAGGATCCCCTGCTGGCAATGAGAAGGCCCAATCTTGAGGGTCACCCCTGAGCAAGGAAATCACAATCCTAACCTGCTGAGCAGGGTCTCCAGCTGAACGAGACTTCAGGGACAAATAAAGCTTACAATTATTTCGGAAATTCTGGAAGCTAGCTCTATTCCCTGTGAAGAACTCCGGCAAAGGAATTCTCGGCTCAGATACTGGAGCATGTACCACAAAATCTTGTAAATTTTGTACTTTCGTGATGAGATTATTCAAACCCGCAGTTACACTCTGAAGATCCATTATTGTCAGGTGCACACAGAGCAATACAGAGATTAGGAGGAGAGAGAGAAAAAAGACTGCAGCAAGGCAGACTGGAGGAAAAAAAAAAAAAAAAAATTCCAGCAGACTTCTTATAACTCTCCTTTCTCAACCTGGGTCTTTAACACTTTATTGGCCGGTCAAACTGTCATGATCTCTGCAGGCAGAGATCATAGCAAGCCTATAGAGGGACAAGCTCTCGGAAGATGGAACTATACTGACCATGAACTAAGCCTGCCGCGCAACTAGAAATAGCCAGGTAGCATTTCCTATTTATTGCTAGATGCCCAGCTCTGGCCTAAGACCTAAATAGCTAGCAGAGGGAAATATAAGACCTGGCTCACCTCTAGAGAAATATTCCAAAGAAGACAGTAGCCCCCCACATATAATGACGGTGAGTTCAGATGAAACAACAAACGCAGCAGGAAAATAGTCTTAGCAAATTTGAGGTCCGCTTACTAGATAGCAGAAGACAGATAGTATACTTTCATGGTCAGCAGAAAAACACTAACAAAACACCATCCAGAGATTACCTTAAACTCTGGCATTAACTCATAACGCCAGAGTAGCAATCCCTGATCAACGAGAGCTTTCCAGACACAGTAACAAAACTTCAGCTGTGAACTGGAACAAATAGGCAAAACGAAACATGGACAAAAGTCCAACTTATCTAGTAGTTGTCAGAAGCAGGAACAAGCACTGAGAGGCCTCAGATAACATTGTTGACCGGCAAGAAACCACCAGAGAAATGAGCTTAAATAGCGACACCCACTACTGATGGAACCAGGTGAAACAGGAAAGAGGATGACAAGTCCAATTCCACAAGCGGCCACCGGGGGAGCCCAGAATCCAAATTCACAACAGGTGACATGGTGGTATCAGTATCACAGGGGTCTACAGTCCTGGAGTCAGTGAGTGGCCGGTATATAGGATACAGATATCACTGTGCTGTGTGGTGACATGGTGGTATCAGTATCACAGGGGTCTACAGTCCTGGAGTCAGTGAGTGGCCGGTATATAGGATACAGATATCACTGTACTGTGTGGTGACATGGTGGTATCAGTATCACAGGGGTCTACAGTCCTGGAGTCAGTGAGTGGTCTGTATATAGGATACAGATATTACTGTACTGTGTGGTGACATGGTGGTATCAGTATCACAGGGGTCTACAGTCCTGGAGTCAGTGAGTGGTCGGTATATAGGATACAGATATCACTGTGCTGTGTGGTGACATGGTGGTATCAGTATCACAGGGGTCTACAGTCCTGGAGTCAGTGAGTGGCCGGTATATAGGATACAGATATCACTGTACTGTGTGGTGACATGGTGGTATCAGTATCACAGGGGTCTACAGTCCTGGAGTCAGTGAGGGGTCTGTATATAGGATACAGATATCACTGTACTGTGTGGTGACATGGTGGTATCAGTATCACAGGGGTCTACAGTCCTGGAGTCAGTGAGTGGTCTGTATATAGGGTACAGATATCACTGTACTGTGTGGTGACATGGTGGTATCAGTATCACAGGGGTCTACAGTCCTGGAGTCAGTGAGTGGTCTGTATATAGGGTACAGATATCACTGTGCTGTGTGGTGACATGGTGGTATCAGTATCACAGGGGTCTACAGTCCTGGAGTCAGTGAGTGGCCGGTATATAGGGTACAGATATCACTGTACTGTGTGGTGACATGGTGGTATCAGTATCACAGGGGTCTACAGTCCTGGAGTCAGTGAGGGGCCGGTATATAGGATACAGATATTACTGTACTGTGTGGTGACATGGTGGTATCAGTATCACAGGGGTCTACAGTCCTGGAGTCAGTGAGTGGCCGGTATATAGGATACAGATATCACTGTGCTGTGTGGTGACATGGTGGTATCAGTATCACAGGGGTCTACAGTCCTGGAGTCAGTGAGTGGTCTGTATATAGGATACAGATATCACTGTACTGTGTGGTGACATGGTGGTATCAGTATCACAGGGGTCTACAGTCCTGGAGTCAGTGAGTGGTCTGTATATAGGGTACAGATATCACTGTGCTGTGTGGTGACATGGTGGTATCAGTATCACAGGGGTCTACAGTCCTGGAGTCAGTGAGGGGTCTGTATATAGGGTACAGATATCACTGTGCTGTGTGGTGACATGGTGGTATCAGTATCACAGGGGTCTACAGTCCTGGAGTCAGTGAGTGGTCTGTATATAGGGTACAGATATCACTGTACTGTGTGGTGACATGGTGGTATCAGTATCACAGGGGTCTACAGTCCTGGAGTCAGTGAGGGGTCGGTATATAGGGTACAGATATCACTGTGCTGTGTGGTGACATGGTGGTATCAGTATCACAGGGGTCTACAGTCCTGGAGTCAGTGAGGGGTCTGTATATAGGATACAGATATCACTGTGCTGTGTGGTGACATGGTGGTATCAGTATCACAGGGGTCTACAGTCCTGGAGTCAGTGAGGGGTCTGTATATAGGATACAGATATCACTGTGCTGTGTGGTGACATGGTGGTATCAGTATCACAGGGGTCTACAGTCCTGGAGTCAGTGAGTGGTCTGTATATAGGATACAGATATCACTGTGCTGTGTGGTGACATGGTGGTATCAGTATCACAGGGGTCTACAGTCCTGGAGTCAGTGAGGGGTCTGTATATAGGATACAGATATCACTGTGCTGTGTGGTGACATGGTGGTATCAGTATCACAGGGGTCTACAGTCCTGGAGTCAGTGAGTGGCCGGTATATAGGATACAGATATCACTGTGCTGTGTGGTGACATGGTGGTATCAGTATCACAGGGGTCTACAGTCCTGGAGTCAGTGAGGGGTCTGTATATAGGGTACAGATATCACTGTACTGTGTGGTGACATGGTGGTATCAGTATCACAGGGGTCTACAGTCCTGGAGTCAGTGAGTGGCCTGTATATAGGATACAGATATCACTGTGCTGTGTGGTGACATGGTGGTATCAGTATCACAGGGGTCTACAGTCCTGGAGTCAGTGAGGGGTCTGTATATAGGATACAGATATCACTGTACTGTGTGGTGACATGGTGGTATCAGTATCACAGGGGTCTACAGTCCTGGAGTCAGTGAGGGGTCTGTATATAGGGTACAGATATCACTGTGCTGTGTGGTGACATGGTGGTATCAGTATCACAGGGGTCTACAGTCCTGGAGTCAGTGAGTGGGTCTGTATATAGGGTACAGATATCACTGTGCTGTGTGGTGACATGGTGGTATCAGTATCACAGGGGTCTACAGTCCTGGAGTCAGTGAGGGGTCTGTATATAGGATACAGATATCACTGTGCTGTGTGGTGACATGGTGGTATCAGTATCACAGGGGTCTACAGTCCTGGAGTCAGTGAGTGGTCGGTATATAGGGTACAGATATCACTGTGCTGTGTGGTGACATGGTGGTATCAGTATCACAGGGGTCTACAGTGCTGGAGTCAGTGAGTGGTCTGTATATAGGATACAGATATCACTGTGCTGTGTGGTGACATGGTGGTATCAGTATCACAGGGGTCTACAGTCCTGGAGTCAGTGAGGGGTCTGTATATAGGATACAGATATCACTGTACTGTGTGGTGACATGGTGGTATCAGTATCACAGGGGTCTACAGTCCTGGAGTCAGTGAGTGGTCTGTATATAGGATACAGATATCACTGTGCTGTGTGGTGACATGGTGGTATCAGTATCACAGGGGTCTACAGTCCTGGAGTCAGTGAGTGGCCGGTATATAGGATACAGATATCACTGTGCTGTGTGGTGACATGGTGGTATCAGTATCACAGGGGTCTACAGTCCTGGAGTCAGTGAGTGGGTCTGTATATAGGATACAGATATCACTGTGCTGTGTGGTGACATGGTGGTATCAGTATCACAGGGGTCTACAGTCCTGGAGTCAGTGAGTGGTCTGTATATAGGATACAGATATCACTGTGCTGTGTGGTGACATGGTGGTATCAGTATCACAGGGGTCTACAGTCCTGGAGTCAGTGAGTGGTCTGTATATAGGGTACAGATATCACTGTACTGTGTGGTGACATGGTGGTATCAGTATCACAGGGGTCTACAGTCCTGGAGTCAGTGAGTGGTCTGTATATAGGGTACAGATATCACTGTGCTGTGTGGTGACATGGTGGTATCAGTATCACAGGGGTCTACAGTCCTGGAGTCAGTGAGGGGCCGGTATATAGGATACAGATATCACTGTGCTGTGTGGTGACATGGTGGTATCAGTATCACAGGGGTCTACAGTCCTGGAGTCAGTGAGTGGGTCTGTATATAGGATACAGATATCACTGTGCTGTGTGGTGACATGGTGGTATCAGTATCACAGGGGTCTACAGTCCTGGAGTCAGTGAGTGGTCTGTATATAGGATACAGATATCACTGTGCTGTGTGGTGACATGGTGGTATCAGTATCACAGGGGTCTACAGTCCTGGAGTCAGTGAGGGGCCGGTATATAGGATACAGATATCACTGTACTATGTGGTGACATGGTGGTATCAGTATCACAGGGGTCTACAGTCCTGGAGTCAGTGAGGGGTCTGTATATAGGGTACAGATATCACTGTGCTGTGTGGTGACATGGTGGTATCAGTATCACAGGGGTCTACAGTCCTGGAGTCAGTGAGTGGCCGGTATATAGGATACAGATATCACTGTGCTGTGTGGTGACATGGTGGTATCAGTATCACAGGGGTCTACAGTCCTGGAGTCAGTGAGGGGTCTGTATATAGGATACAGATATCACTGTACTGTGTGGTGACATGGTGGTATCAGTATCACAGGGGTCTACAGTCCTGGAGTCAGTGAGGGGTCTGTATATAGGGTACAGATATCACTGTACTGTGTGGTGACATGGTGGTATCAGTATCACAGGGGTCTACAGTCCTGGAGTCAGTGAGTGGTCTGTATATAGGATACAGATATCACTGTGCTGTGTGGTGACATGGTGGTGTCAGTATCACAGGGGTCTACAGTCCTGGAGTCAGTGAGGGGTCTGTATATAGGATACAGATATCACTGTGCTGTGTGGTGACATGGTGGTATCAGTATCACAGGGGTCTACAGTCCTGGAGTCAGTGAGGGGTCTGTATATAGGGTACAGATATCACTGTGCTGTGTGGTGACATGGTGGTATCAGTATCACAGGGGTCTACAGTCCTGGAGTCAGTGAGGGGTCTGTATATAGGGTACAGATATCACTGTGCTGTGTGGTGACATGGTGGTATCAGTATCACAGGGGTCTACAGTCCTGGAGTCAGTGAGAGGCCGGTATATAGGGTACAGATATCACTGTGCTGTGTGGTGACATGGTGGTATCAGTATCACAGGGGTCTACAGTCCTGGAGTCAGTGAGGGGTCTGTATATAGGGTACAGATATCACTGTGCTGTGTGGTGACATGGTGGTATCAGTATCACAGGGGTCTACAGTCCTGGAGTCAGTGAGGGGCCGGTATATAGGATACAGATATCACTGTGCTGTGTGGTGACATGGTGGTATCAGTATCACAGGGGTCTACAGTCCTGGAGTCAGTGAGGGGCCGGTATATAGGGTACAGATATCACTGTGCTGTGTGGTGACATGGTGGTATCAGTATCACAGGGGTCTACAGTCCTGGAGTCAGTGAGGGGTCTGTATATAGGGTACAGATATCACTGTGCTGTGTGGTGACATGGTGGTATCAGTATCACAGGGGTCTACAGTCCTGGAGTCAGTGAGGGGTCTGTATATAGGATACAGATATCACTGTGCTGTGTGGTGACATGGTGGTATCAGTATCACAGGGGTCTACAGTCCTGGAGTCAGTGAGGGGTCTGTATATAGGATACAGATATCACTGTGCTGTGTGGTGACATGGTGGTATCAGTATCACAGGGGTCTACAGTCCTGGAGTCAGTGAGGGGTCTGTATATAGGGTACAGATATCACTGTGCTGTGTGGTGACATGGTGGTATCAGTATCACAGGGGTCTACAGTCCTGGAGTCAGTGAGGGGTCTGTATATAGGGTACAGATATCACTGTGCTGTGTGGTGACATGGTGGTATCAGTATCACAGGGGTCTACAGTCCTGGAGTCAGTGAGTGGTCTGTATATAGGGTACAGATATCACTGTACTGTGTGGTGACATGGTGGTATCAGTATCACAGGGGTCTACAGTCCTGGAGTCAGTGAGGGGTCTGTATATAGGGTACAGATATCACTGTGCTGTGTGGTGACATGGTGGTATCAGTATCACAGGGGTCTACAGTCCTGGAGTCAGTGAGGGGCCTGTATATAGGATACAGATATCACTGTGCTGTGTGGTGACATGGTGGTATCAGTATCACAGGGGTCTACAGTCCTGGGGTCAGTGAGTGGTCTGTATATAGGATACAGATATCACTGTGCTGTGTGGTGACATGGTGGTATCAGTATCACAGGGGTCTACAGTCCTGGAGTCAGTGAGGGGTCTGTATATAGGATACAGATATCACTGTGCTGTGTGGTGACATGGTGGTATCAGTATCACAGGGGTCTACAGTCCTGGAGTCAGTGAGGGGTCTGTATATAGGATACAGATATCACTGTACTGTGTGGTGACATGGTGGTATCAGTATCACAGGGGTCTACAGTCCTGGAGTCAGTGAGGGGTCTGTATATAGGGTACAGATATCACTGTGCTGTGTGGTGACATGGTGGTATCAGTATCACAGGGGTCTACAGTCCTGGAGTCAGTGAGGGGCCGGTATATAGGATACAGATATCACTGTGCTGTGTGGTGACATGGTGGTATCAGTATCACAGGGGTCTACAGTCCTGGAGTCAGTGAGGGGTCTGTATATAGGGTACAGATATCACTGTGCTGTGTGGTGACATGGTGGTATCTGTATCACAGGGGTCTACAGTCCTGGAGTCAGTGAGGGGTCTGTATATAGGATACAGATATCACTGTGCTGTGTGGTGACATGGTGGTATCAGTATCACAGGGGTCTACAGTCCTGGAGTCAGTGAGGGGTCTGTATATAGGGTACAGATATCACTGTGCTGTGTGGTGACATGGTGGTATCAGTATCACAGGGGTCTACAGTCCTGGAGTCAGTGAGTGGTCTGTATATAGGGTACAGATATCACTGTGCTGTGTGGTGACATGGTGGTATCAGTATCACAGGGGTCTACAGTCCTGGAGTCAGTGAGTGGCCGGTATATAGGGTACAGATATCACTGTGCTGTGTGGTGACATGGTGGTATCAGTATCACAGGGGTCTACAGTCCTGGAGTCAGTGAGTGGCCGGTATATAGGATACAGATATCACTGTGCTGTGTGGTGACATGGTGGTATCAGTATCACAGGGGTCTACAGTCCTGGAGTCAGTGAGGGGTCTGTATATAGGATACAGATATCACTGTACTGTGTGGTGACATGGTGGTATCAGTATCACAGGGGTCTACAGTCCTGGAGTCAGTGAGTGGTCTGTATATAGGATACAGATATCACTGTACTGTGTGGTGACATGGTGGTATCAGTATCACAGGGGTCTACAGCCCTGGAGTCAGTGAGGGGTCTGTATATAGGATACAGATATCACTGTACTGTGTGGTGACATGGTGGTATCAGTATCACAGGGGTCTACAGTCCTGGAGTCAGTGAGGGGTCTGTATATAGGGTACAGATATCACTGTGCTGTGTGGTGACATGGTGGTATCAGTATCACAGGGGTCTACAGTCCTGGAGTCAGTGAGGGGCCGGTATATAGGATACAGATATCACTGTGCTGTGTGGTGACATGGTGGTATCAGTATCACAGGGGTCTACAGTCCTGGAGTCAGTGAGGGGTCTGTATATAGGGTACAGATATCACTGTGCTGTGTGGTGACATGGTGGTATCAGTATCACAGGGGTCTACAGTCCTGGAGTCAGTGAGGGGTCTGTATATAGGATACAGATATCACTGTGCTGTGTGGTGACATGGTGGTATCTGTATCACAGGGGTCTACAGTCCTGGAGTCAGTGAGGGGTCTGTATATAGGATACAGATATCACTGTGCTGTGTGGTGACATGGTGGTATCAGTATCACAGGGGTCTACAGTCCTGGAGTCAGTGAGTGGTCTGTATATAGGGTACAGATATCACTGTGCTGTGTGGTGACATGGTGGTATCAGTATCACAGGGGTCTACAGTCCTGGAGTCAGTGAGTGGCCGGTATATAGGATACAGATATCACTGTGCTGTGTGGTGACAAGGTGGTATCAGTATCACAGGGGTCTACAGTCCTGGAGTCAGTGAGTGGTCTGTATATAGGATACAGATATCACTGTGCTGTGTGGTGACATGGTGGTATCAGTATCACAGGGGTCTACAGTCCTGGAGTCAGTGAGGGGTCTGTATATAGGATACAGATATCACTGTGCTGTGTGGTGACATGGTGGTATCAGTATCACAGGGGTCTACAGTCCTGGAGTCAGCGAGGGGTCTGTATATAGGGTACAGATATCACTGTGCTGTGTGGTGACATGGTGGTATCAGTATCACAGGGGTCTACAGTCCTGGAGTCAGCGAGGGGTCTGTATATAGGGTACAGATATCACTGTGCTGTGTGGTGACATGGTGGTATCAGTATCACAGGGGTCTACAGTCCTGGAGTCAGTGAGTGGTCTGTATATAGGGTACAGATATCACTGTGCTGTGTGGTGACATGGTGGTATCAGTATCACTGGGGTCTACAGTCCTGGAGTCAGTGAGGGGTCTGTATATAGGATACAGATATCACTGTGCTGTGTGGTGACATGGTGGTATCAGTATCACAGGGGTCTACAGTCCTGGAGTCAGTGAGAGGCCGGTATATAGGATACAGATATCACTGTGCTGTATGGTGACATGGTGGTATCAGTATCACAGGGGTCTACAGTCCTGGAGTCAGTGAGGGGTCTGTATATAGGGTACAGATATCACTGTGCTGTGTGGTGACATGGTGGTATCAGTATCACAGGGGTCTACAGTCCTGGAGTCAGTGAGGGGTCTGTATATAGGATACAGATATCACTGTGCTGTGTGGTGACATGGTGGTATCAGTATCACAGGGGTCTACAGTCCTGGAGTCAGTGAGAGGCCGGTATATAGGATACAGATATCACTGTGCTGTATGGTGACATGGTGGTATCAGTATCACAGGGGTCTACAGTCCTGGAGTCAGTGAGTGGTCTGTATATAGGGTACAGATATCACTGTGCTGTGTGGTGACATGGTGGTATCAGTATCACAGGGGTCTACAGTCCTGGAGTCAGTGAGAGGCCGGTATATAGGATACAGATATCACTGTGCTGTGTGGTGACATGGTGGTATCAGTATCACAGGGGTCTACAGTCCTGGAGTCAGTGAGGGGCCGGTATATAGGATACAGATATCACTGTGCTGTGTGGTGACATGGTGGTATCAGTATCACAGGGGTCTACAGTCCTGGAGTCAGTGAGGGGTCTGTATATAGGGTACAGATATCACTGTACTGTGTGGTGACATGGTGGTATCAGTATCACAGGGGTCTACAGTCCTGGAATCAGTGAGTGGCCAGTATATAGGGTACAGATATCACTGTGCTGTGTGGTGACATGGTGGTATCAGTATCACAGGGGTCTACAGTCCTGGAGTCAGTGAGGGGTCTGTATATAGGATACAGATATCACTGTACTGTGTGGTGACATGGTGGTATCAGTATCACAGGGGTCTACAGTCCTGGAGTCAGTGAGAGGTCTGTATATAGGGTACAGATATCACTGTGCTGTGTGGTGACATGGTGGTATCAGTATCACAGGGGTCTACAGTCCTGGGGTCAGTGAGGGGCCGGTATATAGGATACAGATATCACTGTGCTGTGTGGTGACATGGTGGTATCAGTATCACAGGGGTCTACAGTCCTGGAGTCAGTGAGTGGTCTGTATATAGGATACAGATATCACTGTACTGTGTGGTGACATGGTGGTATCAGTATCACAGGGGTCTACAGTCCTGGAGTCAGTGAGGGGCCGGTATACAGGATACAGATATCACTGTGCTGTATGGTGACATGGTGGTATCAGTATCACAGGGGTCTACAGTCCTGGAATCAGTGAGTGGTCTGTATATAGGGTACAGATATCACTGTGCTGTGTGGTGACATGGTGGTATCAGTATCACAGGGGTCTACAGTCCTGGAGTCAGTGAGGGGTCTGTATATAGGGTACAGATATCACTGTGCTGTGTGGTGACATGGTGGTATCAGTATCACAGGGGTCTACAGTCCTGGAGTCAGTGAGGGGTCTGTATATAGGATACAGATATCACTGTGCTGTGTGGTGACATGGTGGTATCAGTATCACAGGGGTCTACAGTCCTGGGGTCAGTGAGTGGTCTGTATATAGGATACAGATATCACTGTGCTGTGTGGTGACATGGTGGTATCAGTATCACAGGGGTCTACAGTCCTGGAGTCAGTGAGGGGTCTGTATATAGGGTACAGATATCACTGTACTGTGTGGTGACATGGTGGTATCAGTATCACAGGGGTCTACAGTCCTGGCGTCAGTGAGTGGTCTGTATATAGGATACAGATATCACTGTGCTGTGTGGGGACATGGTGGTATCAGTATCACAGGGGTCTACAGTCCTGGAGTCAGTGAGGGGTCTGTATATAGGATACAGATATCACTGTGCTGTGTGGTGACATGGTGGTATCAGTATCACAGGGGTCTACAGTCCTGGAGTCAGTGAGGGGCCGGTATATAGGGTACAGATATCACTGTGCTGTGTGGTGACATGGTGGTATCAGTATCACAGGGGTCTACAGTCCTGGAGTCAGTGAGTGGTCTGTATATAGGATACAGATATCACTGTGCTGTGTGGTGACATGGTGGTATCAGTATCACAGGGGTCTACAGTCCTGGAGTCAGTGAGGGGTCTGTATATAGGATACAGATATCACTGTACTGTGTGGTGACATGGTGGTATCAGTATCACAGGGGTCTACAGTCCTGGAGTCAGTGAGGGGTCTGTATATAGGGTACAGATATCACTGTGCTGTGTGGTGACATGGTGGTATCAGTATCACAGGGGTCTACAGTCCTGGAGTCAGTGAGGGGTCTGTATATAGGATACAGATATCACTGTGCTGTGTGGTGACATGGTGGTATCAGTATCACAGGGGTCTACAGTCCTGGAGTCAGTGAGGGGTCTGTATATAGGGTACAGATATCACTGTGCTGTGTGGTGACATGGTGGTATCAGTATCACAGGGGTCTACAGTCCTGGAGTCAGTGAGTGGTCTGTATATAGGATACAGATATCACTGTGCTGTGTGGTGACATGGTGGTATCAGTATCACAGGGGTCTACAGTCCTGGAGTCAGTGAGGGGCCGGTATATAGGGTACAGATATCACTGTGCTGTGTGGTGACATGGTGGTATCAGTATCACAGGGGTCTACAGTCCTGGAGTCAGTGAGGGGTCTGTATATAGGGTACAGATATCACTGTGCTGTGTGGTGACATGGTGGTATCAGTATCACAGGGGTCTACAGTCCTGGAGTCAGTGAGTGGTCTGTATATAGGGTACAGATATCACTGTGCTGTGCGGTGACATGGTGGTATCAGTATCACAGGGGTCTACAGTCCTGGAGTCAGTGAGGGGTCTGTATATCGGATACAGATATCACTGTACTGTGTGGTGACATGGTGGTATCAGTATCACAGGGGTCTACAGTCCTGGAGTCAGTGAGGGGTCTGTATATAGGGTACAGATATCACTGTGCTGTGTGGTGACATGGTGGTATCAGTATCACAGGGGTCTACAGTCCTGGAGTCAGTGAGGGGTCTGTATATCGGATACAGATATCACTGTACTGTGTGGTGACATGGTGGTATCAGTATCACAGGGGTCTACAGTCCTGGAGTCAGTGAGGGGCCGGTATATAGGATACAGATATCACTGTGCTGTGTGGTGACATGGTGGTATCAGTATCACAGGGGTCTACAGTCCTGGAGTCAGTGAGTGGTCTGTATATAGGGTACAGATATCACTGTACTGTGTGGTGACATGGTGGTATCAGTATCACAGGGGTCTACAGTCCTGGAGTCAGTGAGGGGTCTGTATATAGGATACAGATATCACTGTGCTGTGTGGTGACATGGTGGTATCAGTATCACAGGGGTCTACAGTCCTGGAGTCAGTGAGTGGCCTGTATATAGGGTACAGATATCACTGTGCTGTGTGGTGACATGGTGGTATCAGTATCACAGGGGTCTACAGTCCTGGAGTCAGTGAGGGGCCGGTATATAGGATACAGATATCACTGTGCTGTGTGGTGACATGGTGGTGTCAGTATCACAGGGGTCTACAGTCCTGGAGTCAGTGAGGGGTCTGTATATAGGGTACAGATATCACTGTGCTGTGTGGTGACATGGTGGTATCAGTATCACAGGGGTCTACAGTCCTGGAGTCAGTGAGTGGTCTGTATATAGGATACAGATATCACTGTGCTGTGTGGTGACATGGTGGTATCAGTATCACAGGGGTCTACAGTCCTGGAGTCAGTGAGGGGTCTGTATATAGGATACAGATATCACTGTGCTGTGTGGTGACATGGTGGTATCAGTATCACAGGGGTCTACAGTCCTGGAGTCAGTGAGTGGTCTGTATATAGGATACAGATATCACTGTGCTGTGTGGGGACATGGTGGTATCAGTATCACAGGGGTCTACAGTCCTGGAGTCAGTGAGGGGTCTGTATATAGGATACAGATATCACTGTGCTGTGTGGTGACATGGTGGTATCAGTATCACAGGGGTCTACAGTCCTGGAGTCAGTGAGGGGTCTGTATATAGGGTACAGATATCACTGTGCTGTGTGGTGACATGGTGGTATCAGTATCACAGGGGTCTACAGTCCTGGAGTCAGTGAGGGGTCTGTATATAGGGTACAGATATCACTGTGCTGTGTGGTGACATGGTGGTATCAGTATCACAGGGGTCTACAGTCCTGGAGTCAGTGAGGGGTCTGTATATAGGGTACAGATATCACTGTGCTGTGTGGTGACATGGTGGTATCAGTATCACAGGGGTCTACAGTCCTGGAGTCAGTGAGGGGCCGGTATATAGGGTACAGATATCACTGTGCTGTGTGGTGACATGGTGGTATCAGTATCACAGGGGTCTACAGTCCTGGAGTCAGTGAGGGGTCTGTATATAGGATACAGATATCACTGTGCTGTGTGGTGACATGGTGGTATCAGTATCACAGGGGTCTACAGTCCTGGAGTCAGTGAGGGGCCTGTATATAGGGTACAGATATCACTGTGCTGTGTGGTGACATGGTGGTATCAGTATCACAGGGGTCTACAGTCCTGGAGTCAGTGAGGGGTCTGTATATAGGGTACAGATATCACTGTACTGTGTGGTGACATGGTGGTATCAGTATCACAGGGGTCTACAGTCCTGGAGTCAGTGAGTGGTCTGTATATAGGATACAGATATCACTGTGCTGTGTGGTGACATGGTGGTATCAGTATCACAGGGGTCTACAGTCCTGGAGTCAGTGAGTGGTCTGTATATAGGATACAGATATCACTGTGCTGTGTGGTGACATGGTGGTATCAGTATCACAGGGGTCTACAGTCCTGGAGTCAGTGAGGGGTCTGTATATAGGGTACAGATATCACTGTGCTGTGTGGTGACATGGTGGTATCAGTATCACAGGGGTCTACAGTCCTGGAGTCAGTGAGTGGTCTGTATATAGGATACAGATATCACTGTGCTGTGTGGTGACATGGTGGTATCAGTATCACAGGGGTCTACAAACCTGGAGTCAGTGAGGGGTCTGTATATAGGGTACAGATATCACTGTGCTGTGTGGTGACATGGTGGTATCAGTATCACAGGGGTCTACAGTCCTGGAGTCAGTGAGGGGTCTGTATATAGGATACAGATATCACTGTGCTGTGTGGTGACATGGTGGTATCAGTATCACAGGGGTCTACAGTCCTGGAGTCAGTGAGGGGTCTGTATATAGGGTACAGATATCACTGTGCTGTGTGGTGACATGGTGGTATCAGTATCACAGGGGTCTACAGTCCTGGAGTCAGTGAGGGGTCTGTATATAGGATACAGATATCACTGTGCTGTGTGGTGACATGGTGGTATCAGTATCACAGGGGTCTACAGTCCTGGAGTCAGTGAGTGGTCTGTATATAGGGTACAGATATCACTGTGCTGTGTGGTGACATGGTGGTATCAGTATCACAGGGGTCTACAGTCCTGGAGTCAGTGAGTGGCCTGTATATAGGGTACAGATATCACTGTGCTGTGTGGTGACATGGTGGTATCAGTATCACAGGGGTCTACAGTCCTGGAGTCAGTGAGGGGTCGGTATATAGGGTACAGATATCACTGTGCTGTGTGGTGACATGGTGGTATCAGTATCACAGGGGTCTACAGTCCTGGAGTCAGTGAGTGGTCTGTATATAGGGTACAGATATCACTGTACTGTGTGGTGACATGGTGGTATCAGTATCACAGGGGTCTACAGTCCTGGAGTCAGTGAGGGGTCTGTATATAGGGTACAGATATCACTGTGCTGTGTGGTGACATGGTGGTATCAGTATCACAGGGGTCTACAGTCCTGGAGTCAGTGAGGGGTCTGTATATAGGGTACAGATATCACTGTGCTGTGTGGGGACATGGTGGTATCAGTATCACAGGGGTCTACAGTCCTGGAGTCAGTGAGGGGTCTGTATATAGGATACAGATATCACTGTGCTGTGTGGTGACATGGTGGTATCAGTATCACAGGGGTCTACAGTCCTGGAGTCAGTGAGTGGTCTGTATATAGGGTACAGATATCACTGTGCTGTGTGGTGACATGGTGGTATCAGTATCACAGGGGTCTACAGTCCTGGAGTCAGTGAGGGGTCTGTATATAGGGTACAGATATCACTGTGCTGTGTGGTGACATGGTGGTATCGGTATCACAGGGGTCTACAGTCCTGGAGTCAGTGAGGGGTCTGTATATAGGATACAGATATCACTGTGCTGTGTGGTGACATGGTGGTATCAGTATCACAGGGGTCTACAGTCCTGGAGTCAGTGAGTGGTCGGTATATAGGATACAGATATCACTGTGCTGTGTGGTGACATGGTGGTATCAGTATCACAGGGGTCTACAGTCCTGGAGTCAGTGAGTGGTCGGTATATAGGATACAGATATCACTGTGCTGTGTGGTGACATGGTGGTATCAGTATCACAGGGGTCTACAGTCCTGGAGTCAGTGAGGGGTCTGTATATAGGATACAGATATCACTGTGCTGTGTGGTGACATGGTGGTATCAGTATCACAGGGGTCTACAGTCCTGGAGTCAGTGAGTGGTCTGTATATAGGATACAGATATCACTGTGCTGTGTGGTGACATGGTGGTATCAGTATCACAGGGGTCTACAGTCCTGGAGTCAGTGAGGGGTCTGTATATAGGGTACAGATATCACTGTGCTGTGTGGTGACATGGTGGTATCAGTATCACAGGGGTCTACAGTCCTGGAGTCAGTGAGGGGTCTGTATATAGGATACAGATATCACTGTGCTGTGTGGTGACATGGTGGTATCAGTATCACAGGGGTCTACAGTCCTGGAGTCAGTGAGTGGTCGGTATATAGGGTACAGATATCACTGTGCTGTGTGGTGACATGGTGGTATCAGTATCACAGGGGTCTACAGTCCTGGAGTCAGTGAGGGGTCTGTATATAGGGTACAGATATCACTGTGCTGTGTGGTGACATGGTGGTATCAGTATCACAGGGGTCTACAGTCCTGGAGTCAGTGAGGGGTCTGTATATAGGGTACAGATATCACTGTACTGTGTGGTGACATGGTGGTATCAGTATCACAGGGGTCTACAGTCCTGGAGTCAGTGAGGGGTCTGTATATAGGGTACAGATATCACTGTGCTGTGTGGTGACATGGTGGTATCAGTATCACAGGGGTCTACAGTCCTGGAGTCAGTGAGTGGCCGGTATATAGGGTACAGATATCACTGTGCTGTGTGGTGACATGGTGGTATCAGTATCACAGGGGTCTACAGTCCTGGAGTCAGTGAGTGGCCGGTATATAGGGTACAGATATCACTGTGCTGTGTGGTGACATGGTGGTATCAGTATCACAGGGGTCTACAGTCCTGGAGTCAGTGAGTGGTCGGTATATAGGGTACAGATATCACTGTACTGTGTGGTGACATGGTGGTATCAGTATCACAGGGGTCTACAGTCCTGGAGTCAGTGAGTGGTCTGTATATAGGATACAGATATCACTGTACTGTGTGGTGACATGGTGGTATCAGTATCACAGGGGTCTACAGTCCTGGAGTCAGTGAGGGGCCGGTATATAGGGTACAGATATCACTGTGCTGTGTGGTGACATGGTGGTATCAGTATCACAGGGGTCTACAGTCCTGGAGTCAGTGAGTGGTCTGTATATAGGGTACAGATATCACTGTGCTGTGTGGTGACATGGTGGTATCAGTATCACAGGGGTCTACAGTCCTGGAGTCAGTGAGTGGTCGGTATATAGGATACAGATATCACTGTACTGTGTGGTGACATGGTGGTATCAGTATCACAGGGGTCTACAGTCCTGGAGTCAGTGAGGGGTCTGTATATAGGATACAGATATCACTGTGCTGTGTGGTGACATGGTGGTATCAGTATCACAGGGGTCTACAGTCCTGGAGTCAGTGAGGGGTCTGTATATAGGGTACAGATATCACTGTGCTGTGTGGTGACATGGTGGTATCAGTATCACAGGGGTCTACAGTCCTGGAGTCAGTGAGTGGCCGGTATATAGGGTACAGATATCACTGTGCTGTGTGGTGACATGGTGGTATCAGTATCACAGGGGTCTACAGTCCTGGAGTCAGTGAGGGGTCTGTATATAGGATACAGATATCACTGTACTGTGTGGTGACATGGTGGTATCAGTATCACAGGGGTCTACAGTCCTGGAGTCAGTGAGTGGTCTGTATATAGGATACAGATATCACTGTGCTGTGTGGTGACATGGTGGTATCAGTATCACAGGGGTCTACAGTCCTGGAGTCAGTGAGTGGCCGGTATATAGGGTACAGATATCACTGTGCTGTGTGGTGACATGGTGGTATCAGTATCACAGGGGTCTACAGTCCTGGAGTCAGTGAGTGGTCGGTATATAGGGTACAGATATCACTGTGCTGTGTGGTGACATGGTGGTATCAGTATCACAGGGGTCTACAGTCCTGGAGTCAGTGAGTGGCCGGTATATAGGGTACAGATATCACTGTGCTGTGTGGTGACATGGTGGTATCAGTATCACAGGGGTCTACAGTCCTGGAGTCAGTGAGGGGTCTGTATATAGGGTACAGATATCACTGTGCTGTGTGGTGACATGGTGGTATCAGTATCACAGGGGTCTACAGTCCTGGAGTCAGTGAGGGGTCTGTATATAGGATACAGATATCACTGTGCTGTGTGGTGACATGGTGGTATCAGTATCACAGGGGTCTACAGTCCTGGAGTCAGTGAGGGGTCTGTATATAGGATACAGATATCACTGTGCTGTGTGGTGACATGGTGGTATCAGTATCACAGGGGTCTACAGTCCTGGAGTCAGTGAGTGGTCTGTATATAGGGTACAGATATCACTGTGCTGTGTGGTGACATGGTGGTATCAGTATCACAGGGGTCTACAGTCCTGGAGTCAGTGAGGGGTCTGTATATAGGATACAGATATCACTGTGCTGTGTGGTGACATGGTGGTATCAGTATCACAGGGGTCTACAGTCCTGGAGTCAGTGAGGGGTCTGTATATAGGGTACAGATATCACTGTGCTGTGTGGTGACATGGTGGTATCAGTATCACAGGGGTCTACAGTCCTGGAGTCAGTGAGGGGTCTGTATATAGGATACAGATATCACTGTGCTGTGTGGTGACATGGTGGTATCAGTATCACAGGGGTCTACAGTCCTGGAGTCAGTGAGTGGCCGGTATATAGGGTACAGATATCACTGTGCTGTGTGGTGACATGGTGGTATCAGTATCACAGGGGTCTACAGTCCTGGAGTCAGTGAGTGGTCTGTATATAGGGTACAGATATCACTGTGCTGTGTGGTGACATGGTGGTATCAGTATCACAGGGGTCTACAGTCCTGGAGTCAGTGAGGGGCCGGTATATAGGATACAGATATCACTGTGCTGTGTGGTGACATGGTGGTGTCAGTATCACAGGGGTCTACAGTCCTGGAGTCAGTGAGTGGTCTGTATATAGGGTACAGATATCACTGTGCTGTGTGGTGACATGGTGGTATCAGTATCACAGGGGTCTACAGTCCTGGAGTCAGTGAGGGGTCTGTATATAGGGTACAGATATCACTGTGCTGTGTGGTGACATGGTGGTATCAGTATCACAGGGGTCTACAGTCCTGGGGTCAGTGAGGGGTCTGTATATAGGGTACAGATATCACTGTGCTGTGTGGTGACATGGTGGTATCAGTATCACAGGGGTCTACAGTCCTGGAGTCAGTGAGGGGCCGGTATATAGGATACAGATATCACTGTACTGTGTGGTGACATGGTGGTATCAGTATCACAGGGGTCTACAGTCCTGGAGTCAGTGAGGGGTCTGTATATAGGATACAGATATCACTGTGCTGTGTGGTGACATGGTGGTATCAGTATCACAGGGGTCTACAGTCCTGGAGTCAGTGAGGGGTCTGTATATAGGGTACAGATATCACTGTGCTGTGTGGTGACATGGTGGTATCAGTATCACAGGGGTCTACAGTCCTGGAGTCAGTGAGTGGTCTGTATATAGGGTACAGATATCACTGTGCTGTGTGGTGACATGGTGGTATCAGTATCACAGGGGTCTACAGTCCTGGAGTCAGTGAGTGGCCAGTATATAGGATACAGATATCACTGTGCTGTGTGGTGACATGGTGGTATCAGTATCACAGGGGTCTACAGTCCTGGAGTCAGTGAGTGGCCGGTATATAGGATACAGATATCACTGTGCTGTGTGGTGACATGGTGGTATCAGTATCACAGGGGTCTACAGTCCTGGAGTCAGTGAGTGGTCTGTATATAGGGTACAGATATCACTGTGCTGTGTGGTGACATGGTGGTATCAGTATCACAGGGGTCTACAGTCCTGGAGTCAGTGAGTGGTCTGTATATAGGGTACAGATATCACTGTGCTGTGTGGTGACATGGTGGTATCAGTATCACAGGGGTCTACAGTCCTGGAGTCAGTGAGTGGTCTGTATATAGGGTACAGATATCACTGTGCTGTGTGGTGACATGGTGGTATCAGTATCACAGGGGTCTACAGTCCTGGAGTCAGTGAGGGGTCTGTATATAGGGTACAGATATCACTGTGCTGTGTGGGGACATGGTGGTATCAGTATCACAGGGGTCTACAGTCCTGGAGTCAGTGAGTGGTCTGTATATAGGATACAGATATCACTGTGCTGTGTGGTGACATGGTGGTATCAGTATCACAGGGGTCTACAGTCCTGGAGTCAGTGAGGGGTCTGTATATAGGATACAGATATCACTGTGCTGTGTGGTGACATGGTGGTATCAGTATCACAGGGGTCTACAGTCCTGGAGTCAGTGAGGGGCCGGTATATAGGATACAGATATCACTGTGCTGTGTGGTGACATGCTGGTATCAGTATCACAGGGGTCTACAGTCCTGGAGTCAGTGAGGGGTCTGTATATAGGGTACAGATATCACTGTGCTGTGTGGTGACATGGTGGTATCAGTATCACAGGGGTCTACAGTCCTGGAGTCAGTGAGTGGTCGGTATATAGGATACAGATATCACTGTGCTGTGTGGTGACATGGTGGTATCAGTATCACAGGGGTCTACAGTCCTGGAGTCAGTGAGGGGTCTGTATATAGGGTACAGATATCACTGTGCTGTGTGGTGACATGGTGGTATCAGTATCACAGGGGTCTACAGTCCTGGAGTCAGTGAGGGGCCGGTATATAGGATACAGATATCACTGTGCTGTGTGGTGACATGGTGGTATCAGTATCACAGGGGTCTACAGTCCTGGAGTCAGTGAGTGGTCTGTATATAGGATACAGATATCACTGTGCTGTGTGGTGACATGGTGGTATCAGTATCACAGGGGTCTACAGTCCTGGAGTCAGTGAGTGGTCTGTATATAGGGTACAGATATCACTGTGCTGTGTGGTGACATGGTGGTATCAGTATCACAGGGGTCTACAGTCCTGGAGTCAGTGAGGGGTCTGTATATAGGGTACAGATATCACTGTGCTGTGTGGTGACATGGTGGTATCAGTATCACAGGGGTCTACAGTCCTGGAGTCAGTGAGGGGTCTGTATATAGGGTACAGATATCACTGTACTGTGTGGTGACATGGTGGTATCAGTATCACAGGGGTCTACAGTCCTGGAGTCAGTGAGGGGTCTGTATATAGGGTACAGATATCACTGTGCTGTGTGGTGACATGGTGGTATCAGTATCACAGGGGTCTACAGTCCTGGAGTCAGTGAGGGGCCGGTATATAGGATACAGATATCACTGTGCTGTGTGGTGACATGGTGGTATCAGTATCACAGGGGTCTACAGTCCTGGAGTCAGTGAGGGGTCTGTATATAGGATACAGATATCACTGTGCTGTGTGGTGACATGGTGGTATCAGTATCACAGGGGTCTACAGTCCTGGAGTCAGTGAGGGGTCTGTATATAGGGTACAGATATCACTGTGCTGTGTGGTGACATGGTGGTATCAGTATCACAGGGGTCTACAGTCCTGGAGTCAGTGAGGGGTCTGTATATAGGATACAGATATCACTGTACTGTGTGGTGACATGGTGGTATCAGTATCACAGGGGTCTACAGTCCTGGAGTCAGTGAGTGGTCTGTATATAGGGTACAGATATCACTGTGCTGTGTGGTGACATGGTGGTATCAGTATCACAGGGGTCTACAGTCCTGGAGTCAGTGAGGGGTCTGTATATAGGGTACAGATATCACTGTGCTGTGTGGTGACATGGTGGTATCAGTATCACAGGGGTCTACAGTCCTGGAGTCAGTGAGGGGCCGGTATATAGGACACAGATATCACTGTGCTGTGTGGTGACATGGTGGTATCAGTATCACAGGGGTCTACAGTCCTGGAGTCAGTGAGTGGCCGGTATATAGGGTACAGATATCACTGTGCTGTGTGGTGACATGGTGGTATCAGTATCACAGGGGTCTACAGTCCTGGAGTCAGTGAGGGGTCTGTATATAGGGTACAGATATCACTGTGCTGTGTGGTGACATGGTGGTATCAGTATCACAGGGGTCTACAGTCCTGGAGTCAGTGAGGGGTCTGTATATAGGATACAGATATCACTGTGCTGTGTGGTGACATGGTGGTATCAGTATCACAGGGGTCTACAGTCCTGGAGTCAGTGAGGGGCCGGTATATAGGGTACAGATATCACTGTGCTGTGTGGTGACATGGTGGTATCAGTATCACAGGGGTCTACAGTCCTGGAGTCAGTGAGTGGTCTGTATATAGGGTACAGATATCACTGTGCTGTGTGGTGACATGGTGGTATCAGTATCACAGGGGTCTACAGTCCTGGAGTCAGTGAGGGGTCTGTATATAGGATACAGATATCACTGTACTGTGTGGTGACATGGTGGTATAAGTATCACAGGGGTCTACAGTCCTGGAGTCAGTGAGGGGTCTGTATATAGGATACAGATATCACTGTACTGTGTGGTGACATGGTGGTATCAGTATCACAGGGGTCTACAGTCCTGGAGTCAGTGAGGGGTCTGTATATAGGATACAGATATCACTGTACTGTGTGGTGACATGGTGGTATCAGTATCACAGGGGTCTACAGTCCTGGAGTCAGTGAGGGGTCTGTATATAGGATACAGATATCACTGTGCTGTGTGGTGACATGGTGGTATCAGTATCACAGGGTTCTACAGTCCTGGAGTCAGTGAGGGGTCTGTATATAGGATACAGATATCACTGTGCTGTGTGGTGACATGGTGGTATCAGTATCACAGGGGTCTACAGTCCTGGAGTCAGTGAGGGGTCTGTATATAGGGTACAGATATCACTGTGCTGTGTGGTGACATGGTGGTATCAGTATCACAGGGGTCTACAGTCCTGGAGTCAGTGAGGGGTCTGTATATAGGGTACAGATATCACTGTGCTGTGTGGTGACATGGTGGTATCAGTATCACAGGGGTCTACAGTCCTGGAGTCAGTGAGGGGTCTGTATATAGGGTACAGATATCACTGTACTGTGTGGTGACATGGTGGTATCAGTATCACAGGGGTCTACAGTCCTGGAGTCAGTGAGGGGTCTGTATATAGGATACAGATATCACTGTGCTGTGTGGTGACATGGTGGTATCAGTATCACAGGGGACTACAGTCCTGGAGTCAGTGAGGGGTCTGTATATAGGATACAGATATCACTGTGCTGTGTGGTGACATGGTGGTATCAGTATCACAGGGGTCTACAGTCCTGGAGTCAGTGAGGGGTCTGTATATAGGGTACAGATATCACTGTACTGTGTGGTGACATGGTGGTATCAGTATCACAGGGGTCTACAGTCCTGGAGTCAGTGAGGGGTCTGTATATAGGATACAGATATCACTGTACTGTGTGGTGACATGGTGGTATCAGTATCACAGGGGTCTACAGTCCTGGAGTCAGTGAGGGGCCGGTATATAGGGTACAGATATCACTGTACTGTGTGGTGACATGGTGGTATCAGTATCACAGGGGTCTACAGTCCTGGAGTCAGTGAGGGGTCTGTATATAGGATACAGATATCACTGTACTGTGTGGTGACATGGTGGTATCAGTATCACAGGGGTCTACAGTCCTGGAGTCAGTGAGGGGCCGGTATATAGGGTACAGATATCACTGTACTGTGTGGTGACATGGTGGTATCAGTATCACAGGGGTCTACAGTCCTGGAGTCAGTGAGGGGCCGGTATATAGGATACAGATATCACTGTGCTGTGTGGTGACATGGTGGTATCAGTATCACAGGGGTCTACAGTCCTGGAGTCAGTGAGGGGTCTGTATATAGGGTACAGATATCACTGTACTGTGTGGTGACATGGTGGTATCAGTATCACAGGGGTCTACAGTCCTGGAGTCAGTGAGGGGTCTGTATATAGGGTACAGATATCACTGTACTGTGTGGTGACATGGTGGTATCAGTATCACAGGGGTCTACAGTCCTGGAGTCAGTGAGGGGCCGGTATATAGGATACAGATATCACTGTGCTGTGTGGTGACATGGTGGTATCAGTATCACAGGGGTCTACAGTCCTGGAGTCAGTGAGGGGTCGGTATATAGGGTACAGATATCACTGTACTGTGTGGTGACATGGTGGTATCAGTATCACAGGGGTCTACAGTCCTGGAGTCAGTGAGGGGTCGGTATATAGGGTACAGATATCACTGTACTGTGTGGTGACATGGTGGTATCAGTATCACAGGGGTCTACAGTCCTGGAGTCAGTGAGGGGCCGGTATATAGGATACAGATATCACTGTGCTGTGTGGTGACATGGTGGTATCAGTATCACAGGGGTCTACAGTCCTGGAGTCAGTGAGGGGTCTGTATATAGGGTACAGATATCACTGTACTGTGTGGTGACATGGTGGTATCAGTATCACAGGGGTCTACAGTCCTGGAGTCAGTGAGGGGCCGGTATATAGGGTACAGATATCACTGTGCTGTGTGGTGACATGGTGGTATCAGTATCACAGGGGTCTACAGTCCTGGAGTCAGTGAGTGGTCTGTATATAGGGTACAGATATCACTGTGCTGTGTGGTGACATGGTGGTATCAGTATCACAGGGGTCTACAGTCCTGGAGTCAGTGAGGGGTCTGTATATAGGATACAGATATCACTGTGCTGTGTGGTGACATGGTGGTATCAGTATCACAGGGGTCTACAGTCCTGGAGTCAGTGAGGGGTCTGTATATAGGGTACAGATATCACTGTACTGTGTGGTGACATGGTGGTATCAGTATCACAGGGGTCTACAGTCCTGGAGTCAGTGAGGGGTCTGTATATAGGATACAGATATCACTGTACTGTGTGGTGACATGGTGGTATCAGTATCACAGGGGTCTACAGTCCTGGAGTCAGTGAGTGGTCGGTATATAGGATACAGATATCACTGTGCTGTGTGGTGACATGGTGGTATCAGTATCACAGGGGTCTACAGTCCTGGAGTCAGTGAGTGGTCGGTATATAGGGTACAGATATCACTGTGCTGTGTGGTGACATGGTGGTATCAGTATCACAGGGGTCTACAGTCCTGGGGTCAGTGAGGGGTCTGTATATAGGATACAGATATCACTGTGCTGTGTGGTGACATGGTGGTATCAGTATCACAGGGGTCTACAGTCCTGGAGTCAGTGAGTGGCCGGTATATAGGGTACAGATATCACTGTACTGTGTGGTGACATGGTGGTATCAGTATCACAGGGGTCTACAGTCCTGGAGTCAGTGAGTGGTCTGTATATAGGATACAGATATCACTGTGCTGTGTGGTGACATGGTGGTATCAGTATCACAGGGGTCTACAGTCCTGGAGTCAGTGAGGGGTCTGTATATAGGATACAGATATCACTGTACTGTGTGGTGACATGGTGGTATCAGTATCACAGGGGTCTACAGTCCTGGAGTCAGTGAGGGGTCTGTATATAGGGTACAGATATCACTGTGCTGTGTGGTGACATGGTGGTATCAGTATCACAGGGGTCTACAGTCCTGGAGTCAGTGAGGAGTCTGTATATAGGATACAGATATCACTGTACTGTGTGGTGACATGGTGGTATCAGTATCACAGGGGTCTACAGTCCTGGAGTCAGTGAGGGGTCTGTATATAGGATACAGATATCACTGTACTGTGTGGTGACATGGTGGTATCAGTATCACAGGGGTCTACAGTCCTGGGGTCAGTGAGGGGTCTGTATATAGGGTACAGATATCACTGTGCTGTGTGGTGACATGGTGGTATCAGTATCACAGGGGTCTACAGTCCTGGAGTCAGTGAGGAGTCTGTATATAGGATACAGATATCACTGTACTGTGTGGTGACATGGTGGTATCAGTATCACAGGGGTCTACAGTCCTGGAGTCAGTGAGTGGTCTGTATATAGGGTACAGATATCACTGTGCTGTGTGGTGACATGGTGGTATCAGTATCACAGGGGTCTACAGTCCTGGAGTCAGTGAGGGGTCTGTATACAGGATACAGATATCACTGTGCTGTGTTGTGACATGGTGGTATCAGTATCACAGGGGTCTACAGTCCTGGAGTCAGTGAGGGGCCGGTATATAGGATACAGATATCACTGTGCTGTGTGGTGACATGGTGGTATCAGTATCACAGGGGTCTACAGTCCTGGAGTCAGTGAGTGGTCTGTGTATAGGATACAGATATCACTGTACTGTGTGGTGACATGGTGGTATCAGTATAACAGGGGTCTACAGTCCTGGAGTCAGTGAGGGGCCGGTATATAGGATACAGATATCACTGTGCTGTGTGGTGACATGGTGGTATCAGTATCACAGGGGTCTACAGTCCTGGAGTCAGTGAGGGGCCGGTATATAGGATACAGATATCACTGTACTGTGTGGTGACATGGTGGTATCAGTATCACAGGGGTCTACAGTCCTGGAGTCAGTGAGGGGTCTGTATATAGGGTACAGATATCACTGTGCTGTGTGGGGACATGGTGGTATCAGTATCACAGGGGTCTGCAGTCCTGGAGTCAGTGAGGGGTCTGTATATAGGATACAGATATCACTGTGCTGTGTGGTGACATGGTGGTATCAGTATCACAGGGGTCTACAGTCCTGGAGTCAGTGAGGGGTCTGTATATAGGATACAGATATCACTGTGCTGTGTGGTGACATGGTGGTATCAGTATCACAGGGGTCTACAGTCCTGGAGTCAGTGAGTGGTCTGTATATAGGATACAGATATCACTGTGCTGTGTGGTGACATGGTGGTATCAGTATCACAGGGGTCTACAGTCCTGGAGTCAGTGAGTGGCCGGTATATAGGATACAGATATCACTGTGCTGTGTGGTGACATGGTGGTATCAGTATCACAGGGGTCTACAGTCCTGGAGTCAGTGAGGGGTCTGTATATAGGATACAGATATCACTGTGCTGTGTGGTGACATGGTGGTATCAGTATCACAGGGGTCTACAGTCCTGGAGTCAGTGAGGGGTCTGTATATAGGATACAGATATCACTGTGCTGTGTGGTGACATGGTGGTATCAGTATCACAGGGGTCTACAGTCCTGGAGTCAGTGAGTGGTCGGTATATAGGGTACAGATATCACTGTACTGTGTGGTGACATGGTGGTATCAGTATCACAGGGGTCTACAGTCCTGGAGTCAGTGAGGGGCCGGTATATAGGGTACAGATATCACTGTGCTGTGTGGTGACATGGTGGTATCAGTATCACAGGGGTCTACAGTCCTGGAGTCAGTGAGTGGTCTGTATATAGGATACAGATATCACTGTACTGTGTGGTGACATGGTGGTATCAGTATCACAGGGGTCTACAGTCCTGGAGTCAGTGAGTGGTCTGTATATAGGATACAGATATCACTGTACTGTGTGGTGACATGGTGGTATCAGTATCACAGGGGTCTACAGTCCTGGAGTCAGTGAGGGGTCTGTATATAGGATACAGATATCACTGTGCTGTGTGGTGACATGGTGGTATCAGTATCACAGGGGTCTACAGTCCTGGAGTCAGTGAGTGGTCTGTGTATAGGATACAGATATCACTGTGCTGTGTGGTGACATGGTGGTATCAGTATCACAGGGGTCTACAGTCCTGGAGTCAGTGAGGGGCCGGTATATAGGATACAGATATCACTGTGCTGTGTGGTGACAAGGTGGTATCAGTATCACAGGGGTCTACAGTCCTGGAGTCAGTGAGGGGTCTGTATATAGGATACAGATATCACTGTGCTGTGTGGTGACATGGTGGTATCAGTATCACAGGGGTCTACAGTCCTGGAGTCAGTGAGGGGTCTGTATATAGGGTACAGATATCACTGTACTGTGTGGTGACATGGTGGTATCAGTATCACAGGGGTCTACAGTCCTGGAGTCAGTGAGGAGTCTGTATATAGGATACAGATATCACTGTACTGTGTGGTGACATGGTGGTATCAGTATCACAGGGGTCTACAGTCCTGGAGTCAGTGAGGGGTCTGTATATAGGATACAGATATCACTGTGCTGTGTGGTGACATGGTGGTATCAGTATCACAGGGGTCTACAGTCCTGGGGTCAGTGAGGGGTCTGTATATAGGGTACAGATATCACTGTGCTGTGTGGTGACATGGTGGTATCAGTATCACAGGGGTCTACAGTCCTGGAGTCAGTGAGGAGTCTGTATATAGGATACAGATATCACTGTACTGTGTGGTGACATGGTGGTATCAGTATCACAGGGGTCTACAGTCCTGGAGTCAGTGAGTGGTCTGTATATAGGATACAGATATCACTGTGCTGTGTGGTGACATGGTGGTATCAGTATCACAGGGGTCTACAGTCCTGGAGTCAGTGAGGGGTCTGTATATAGGATACAGATATCACTGTGCTGTGTGGTGACATGGTGGTATCAGTATCACAGGGGTCTACAGTCCTGGAGTCAGTGAGGGGTCTGTATATAGGATACAGATATCACTGTACTGTGTGGTGACATGGTGGTATCAGTATCACAGGGGTCTACAGTCCTGGGGTCAGTGAGGGGTCTGTATATAGGGTACAGATATCACTGTGCTGTGTGGTGACATGGTGGTATCAGTATCACAGGGGTCTACAGTCCTGGAGTCAGTGAGGGGCCGGTATATAGGATACAGATATCACTGTGCTGTGTGGTGACATGGTGGTATCAGTATCACAGGGGTCTACAGTCCTGGAGTCAGTGAGGGGTCTGTATACAGGATACAGATATCACTGTGCTGTGTTGTGACATGGTGGTATCAGTATCACAGGGGTCTACAGTCCTGGAGTCAGTGAGTGGTCTGTATATAGGATACAGATATCACTGTGCTGTGTGGTGACATGGTGGTATCAGTATCACAGGGGTCTACAGTCCTGGAGTCAGTGAGTGGTCTGTATATAGGGTACAGATATCACTGTACTGTGTGGTGACATGGTGGTATCAGTATCACAGGGGTCTACAGTCCTGGAGTCAGTGAGGGGCCGGTATATAGGATACAGATATCACTGTACTGTGTGGTGACATGGTGGTATCAGTATCACAGGGGTCTACAGTCCTGGAGTCAGTGAGGGGTCTGTATATAGGGTACAGATATCACTGTGCTGTGTGGGGACATGGTGGTATCAGTATCACAGGGGTCTACAGTCCTGGAGTCAGTGAGGGGTCTGTATATAGGGTACAGATATCACTGTGCTGTGTGGTGACATGGTGGTATCAGTATCACAGGGGTCTACAGTCCTGGAGTCAGTGAGGGGTCTGTATATAGGATACAGATATCACTGTGCTGTGTGGTGACATGGTGGTATCAGTATCACAGGGGTCTACAGTCCTGGAGTCAGTGAGGGGCCGGTATATAGGGTACAGATATCACTGTACTGTGTGGTGACATGGTGGTATCAGTATCACAGGGGTCTACAGTCCTGGAGTCAGTGAGGGGTCTGTATATAGGGTACAGATATCACTGTACTGTGTGGTGACATGGTGGTATCAGTATCACAGGGGTCTACAGTCCTGGAGTCAGTGAGGGGTCTGTATATAGGATACAGATATCACTGTGCTGTGTGGTGACATGGTGGTATCAGTATCACAGGGGTCTACAGTCCTGGAGTCAGTGAGGGGTCTGTATATAGGGTACAGATATCACTGTGCTGTGTGGTGACATGGTGGTATCAGTATCACAGGGGTCTACAGTCCTGGAGTCAGTGAGGGGTCTGTATATAGGATACAGATATCACTGTGCTGTGTGGTGACATGGTGGTATCAGTATCACAGGGGTCTACAGTCCTGGAGTCAGTGAGGGGTCTGTATATAGGGTACAGATATCACTGTGCTGTGTGGTGACATGGTGGTATCAGTATCACAGGGGTCTACAGTCCTGGAGTCAGTGAGGGGTCTGTATATAGGATACAGATATCACTGTGCTGTGTGGTGACATGGTGGTATCAGTATCACAGGGGTCTACAGTCCTGGAGTCAGTGAGGGGCCGGTATATAGGATACAGATATCACTGTACTGTGTGGTGACATGGTGGTATCAGTATCACAGGGGTCTACAGTCCTGGAGTCAGTGAGGGGCCGGTATATAGGGTACAGATATCACTGTACTGTGTGGTGACATGGTGGTATCAGTATCACAGGGGTCTACAGTCCTGGAGTCAGTGAGTGGTCTGTATATAGGATACAGATATCACTGTGCTGTGTGGTGACATGGTGGTATCAGTATCACAGGGGTCTACAGTCCTGGAGTCAGTGAGGGGTCTGTATATAGGGTACAGATATCACTGTGCTGTGTGGTGACATGGTGGTATCAGTATCACAGGGGTCTACAGTCCTGGAGTCAGTGAGGGGTCTGTATATAGGGTACAGATATCACTGTGCTGTGTGGTGACATGGTGGTATCAGTATCACAGGGGTCTACAGTCCTGGAGTCAGTGAGAGGCCGGTATATAGGATACAGATATCACTGTACTGTGTGGTGACATGGTGGTATCAGTATCACAGGGGTCTACAGTCCTGGAGTCAGTGAGGGGCCGGTATATAGGATACAGATATCACTGTGCTGTGTGGTGACATGGTGGTATCAGTATCACAGAGGTCTACAGTCCTGGAGTCAGTGAGGGGTCTGTATATAGGGTACAGATATCACTGTGCTGTGTGGTGACATGGTGGTATCAGTATCACAGGGGTCTACAGTCCTGGAGTCAGTGAGGGGTCTGTATATAGGGTACAGATATCACTGTGCTGTGTGGTGACATGGTGGTATCAGTATCACAGGGGTCTACAGTCCTGGAGTCAGTGAGGGGTCTGTATATAGGGTGCAGATATCACTGTACTGTGTGGTGACATGGTGGTATCAGTATCACAGGGGTCTACAGTCCTGGAGTCAGTGAGTGGTCTGTATATAGGGTACAGATATCACTGTGCTGTGTGGTGACATGGTGGTATCAGTATCACAGGGGTCTACAGTCCTGGAGTCAGTGAGGGGTCTGTATATAGGATACAGATATCACTGTGCTGTGTGGTGACATGGTGGTATCAGTATCACAGGGGTCTACAGTCCTGGAGTCAGTGAGGGGTCTGTATATAGGGTACAGATATCACTGTGCTGTGTGGTGACATGGTGGTATCAGTATCACAGGGGTCTACAGTCCTGGAGTCAGTGAGGGGTCTGTATATAGGATACAGATATCACTGTGCTGTGTGGTGACATGGTGGTATCAGTATCACAGGGGTCTACAGTCCTGGAGTCAGTGAGGGGTCTGTATATAGGGTACAGATATCACTGTGCTGTGTGGTGACATGGTGGTATCAGTATCACAGGGGTCTACAGTCCTGGAGTCAGTGAGTGGTCTGTATATAGGGTACAGATATCACTGTGCTGTGTGGTGACATGGTGGTATCAGTATCACAGGAGTCTACAGTCCTGGAGTCAGTGAGTGGCCGGTATATAGGATACAGATATCACTGTGCTGTGTGGTGACATGGTGGTATCAGTATCACAGGGGTCTACAGTCCTGGAGTCAGTGAGGGGTCTGTATATAGGGTACAGATATCACTGTACTGTGTGGTGACATGGTGGTATCAGTATCACAGGGGTCTACAGTCCTGGGGTCAGTGAGTGGTCTGTATATAGGGTACAGATATCACTGTGCTGTGTGGTGACATGGTGGTATCAGTATCACAGGGGTCTACAGTCCTGGAGTCAGTGAGTGGCCGGTATATAGGGTACAGATATCACTGTGCTGTGTGGTGACATGGTGGTATCAGTATCACAGGGGTCTACAGTCCTGGAGTCAGTGAGTGGTCTGTATATAGGGTACAGATATCACTGTGCTGTGTGGTGACATGGTGGTATCAGTATCACAGGGGTCTACAGTCCTGGAGTCAGTGAGTGGCCGGTATATAGGGTACAGATATCACTGTGCTGTGTGGTGACATGGTGGTATCAGTATCACAGGGGTCTACAGTCCTGGGGTCAGTGAGTGGTCTGTATATAGGATACAGATATCACTGTGCTGTGTGGTGACATGGTGGTATCAGTATCACAGGGGTCTACAGTCCTGGAGTCAGTGAGTGGTCTGTATATAGGGTACAGATATCACTGTGCTGTGTGGTGACATGGTGGTATCAGTATCACAGGGGTCTACAGTCCTGGAGTCAGTGAGTGGCCGGTATATAGGGTACAGATATCACTGTGCTGTGTGGTGACATGATGGTATCAGTATCACAGGGGTCTACAGTCCTGGAGTCAGTGAGTGGTCTGTATATAGGGTACAGATATCACTGTGCTGTGTGGTGACATGGTGGTATCAGTATCACAGGGGTCTACAGTCCTGGAGTCAGTGAGGGGTCTGTATATAGGATACAGATATCACTGTACTGTGTGGTGACATGGTGGTATCAGTATCACAGGGGTCTACAGTCCTGGAGTCAGTGAGGGGTCTGTATATAGGATACAGATATCACTGTGCTGTGTGGTGACATGGTGGTATCAGTATCACAGGGGTCTACAGTCCTGGAGTCAGTGAGGGGTCTGTATATAGGATACAGATATCACTGTGCTGTGTGGTGACATGGCGGTATCAGTATCACAGGGGTCTACAGTCCTGGAGTCAGTGAGGGGTCTGTATATAGGATACAGATATCACTGTGCTGTGTGGTGACATGGTGGTATCAGTATCACAGGGGTCTACAGTCCTGGAGTCAGTGAGTGGTCTGTATATAGGATACAGATATCACTGTACTGTGTGGTGACATGGTGGTATCAGTATCACAGGGGTCTACAGTCCTGGAGTCAGTGAGTGGTCTGTATATAGGATACAGATATCACTGTGCTGTGTGGTGACATGGTGGTATCAGTATCACAGGGGTCTACAGTCCTGGAGTCAGTGAGTGGTCTGTATATAGGACACAGATATCACTGTGCTGTGTGGTGACTTGGTGGTATCAGTATCACAGGGGTCTACAGTCCTGGAGTCAGTGAGGGGTCTGTATATAGGATACAGATATCACTGTGCTGTGTGGTGACATGGCGGTATCAGTATCACAGGGGTCTACAGTCCTGGAGTCAGTGAGGGGCCGGTATATAGGATACAGATATCACTGTGCTGTGTGGTGACATGGCGGTATCAGTATCACAGGGGTCTACAGTCCTGGAGTCAGTGAGGGGCCGGTATATAGGATACAGATATCACTGTGCTGTGTGGTGACATGGTGGTATCAGTATCACAGGGGTCTACAGTCCTGGAGTCAGTGAGGGGCCGGTATATAGGATACAGATATCACTGTGCTGTGTGGTGACATGGTGGTATCAGTATCACAGGGGTCTACAGTCCTGGAGTCAGTGAGGGGTCTGTATATAGGGTACAGATATCACTGTGCTGTGTGGTGACATGGTGGTATCAGTATCACAGGGGTCTACAGTCCTGGAGTCAGTGAGGGGTCTGTATATAGGATACAGATATCACTGTGCTGTGTGGTGACATGGTGGTATCAGTATCACAGGGGTCTACAGTCCTGGAGTCAGTGAGGGGTCTGTATATAGGATACAGATATCACTGTGCTGTGTGGTGACATGGTGGTATCAGTATCACAGGGGTCTACAGTCCTGGAGTCAGTGAGAGGTCTGTATATAGGGTACAGATATCACTGTGCTGTGTGGTGACATGGTGGTATCAGTATCACAGGGGTCTACAGTCCTGGAGTCAGTGAGGGGCCGGTATATAGGATACAGATATCACTGTGCTGTGTGGTGACATGGTGGTATCAGTATCACAGGGGTCTACAGTCCTGGAGTCAGTGAGTGGTCTGTATATAGGGTACAGATATCACTGTGCTGTGTGGTGACATGGTGGTATCAGTATCACAGGGGTCTACAGTCCTGGAGTCAGTGAGTGGTCTGTATATAGGATACAGATATCACTGTGCTGTGTGGTGACATGGTGGTATCAGTATCACAGGGGTCTACAGTCCTGGAGTCAGTGAGGGGTCTGTATATAGGGTACAGATATCACTGTACTGTGTGGTGACATGGTGGTGTCAGTATCACAGGGGTCTACAGTCCTGGAGTCAGTGAGGGGTCTGTATATAGGATACAGATATCACTGTGCTGTGTGGTGACATGGTGGTATCAGTATCACAGGGGTCTACAGTCCTGGAGTCAGTGAGGGGTCTGTATATAGGGTACAGATATCACTGTACTGTGTGGTGACATGGTGGTATCAGTATCACAGGGGTCTACAGTCCTGGAGTCAGTGAGGGGTCTGTATATAGGGTACAGATATCACTGTGCTGTGTGGTGACATGGTGGTATCAGTATCACAGGGGTCTACAGTCCTGGAGTCAGTGAGTGGCCGGTATATAGGGTACAGATATCACTGTACTGTGTGGTGACATGGTGGTATCAGTATCACAGGGGTCTACAGTCCTGGAGTCAGTGAGGGGTCTGTATATAGGGTACAGATATCACTGTACTGTGTGGTGACATGGTGGTATCAGTATCACAGGGGTCTACAGTCCTGGAGTCAGTGAGGGGTCTGTATATAGGGTACAGATATCACTGTGCTGTGTGGTGACATGGTGGTATCAGTATCACAGGGGTCTACAGTCCTGGAGTCAGTGAGGGGTCTGTATATAGGGTACAGATATCACTGTGCTGTGTGGTGACATGGTGGTATCAGTATCACAGGGGTCTACAGTCCTGGAGTCAGTGAGTGGCCTGTATATAGGGTACAGATATCACTGTACTGTGTGGTGACATGGTGGTATCAGTATCACAGGGGTCTACAGTCCTGGAGTCAGTGAGGGGTCTGTATATAGGATACAGATATTACTGTACTGTGTGGTGACATGGTGGTATCAGTATCACAGGGGTCTACAGTCCTGGAGTCAGTGAGTGGCCGGTATATAGGGTACAGATATCACTGTACTGTGTGGTGACATGGTGGTATCAGTATCACAGGGGTCTACAGTCCTGGAGTCAGTGAGGGGTCTGTATATAGGATACAGATATCACTGTACTGTGTGGTGACATGGTGGTATCAGTATCACAGGGGTCTACAGTCCTGGAGTCAGTGAGGGGTCTGTATATAGGGTACAGATATCACTGTACTGTGTGGTGACATGGTGGTATCAGTATCACAGGGGTCTACAGTCCTGGAGTCAGTGAGGGGTCTGTATATAGGATACAGATATCACTGTGCTGTGTGGTGACATGGTGGTATCAGTATCACAGGGGTCTACAGTCCTGGAGTCAGTGAGGGGTCTGTATATAGGGTACAGATATCACTGTACTGTGTGGTGACATGGTGGTATCAGTATCACAGGGGTCTACAGTCCTGGAGTCAGTGAGGGGTCTGTATATAGGATACAGATATCACTGTGCTGTGTGGTGACATGGTGGTATCAGTATCACAGGGGTCTACAGTCCTGGAGTCAGTGAGTGGTCTGTATATAGGATACAGATATCACTGTACTGTGTGGTGACATGGTGGTATCAGTATCACAGGGGTCTACAGTCCTGGAGTCAGTGAGGGGTCTGTATATAGGGTACAGATATCACTGTGCTGTGTGGTGACATGGTGGTATCAGTATCACAGGGGTCTACAGTCCTGGGGTCAGTGAGGGGTCTGTATATAGGATACAGATATCACTGTACTGTGTGGTGACATGGTGGTATCAGTATCACAGGGGTCTACAGTCCTGGAGTCAGTGAGTGGTCTGTATATAGGATACAGATATCACTGTGCTGTGTGGTGACATGGTGGTATCAGTATCACAGGGGTCTACAGTCCTGGAGTCAGTGAGTGGTCTGTATATAGGATACAGATATCACTGTGCTGTGTGGTGACATGGTGGTATCAGTATCACAGGGGTCTACAGTCCTGGGGTCAGTGAGGGGTCTGTATATAGGGTACAGATATCACTGTGCTGTGTGGTGACATGGTGGTATCAGTATCACAGGGGTCTACAGTCCTGGAGTCAGTGAGGGGTCTGTATATAGGATACAGATATCACTGTGCTGTGTGGTGACATGGTGGTATCAGTATCACAGGGGTCTACAGTCCTGGAGTCAGTGAGGGGTCTGTATATAGGATACAGATATCACTGTGCTGTGTGGTGACATGGTGGTATCAGTATCACAGGGGTCTACAGTCCTGGAGTCAGTGAGGGGTCTGTATATAGGGTACAGATATCACTGTACTGTGTGGTGACATGGTGGTATCAGTATCACAGGGGTCTACAGTCCTGGAGTCAGTGAGGGGTCTGTATATAGGGTACAGATATCACTGTGCTGTGTGGTGACATGGTGGTATCAGTATCACAGGGGTCTACAGTCCTGGAGTCAGTGAGGGGTCTGTATATAGGGTACAGATATCACTGTGCTGTGTGGTGACATGGTGGTATCAGTATCACAGGGGTCTACAGTCCTGGAGTCAGTGAGTGGCCGGTATATAGGATACAGATATCACTGTGCTGTGTGGTGACATGGTGGTATCAGTATCACAGGGGTCTACAGTCCTGGAGTCAGTGAGTGGTCTGTATATAGGGTACAGATATCACTGTGCTGTGTGGTGACATGGTGGTATCAGTATCACAGGGGTCTACAGTCCTGGAGTCAGTGAGGGGTCTGTATATAGGGTACAGATATCACTGTACTGTGTGGTGACATGGTGGTATCAGTATCACAGGGGTCTACAGTCCTGGAGTCAGTGAGGGGTCTGTATATAGGGTACAGATATCACTGTACTGTGTGGTGACATGGTGGTATCAGTATCACAGGGGTCTACAGTCCTGGAGTCAGTGAGGGGTCTGTATATAGGATACAGATATCACTGTGCTGTGTGGTGACATGGTGGTATCAGTATCACAGGGGTCTACAGTCCTGGAGTCAGTGAGGGGTCTGTATATAGGGTACAGATATCACTGTACTGTGTGGTGACATGGTGGTATCAGTATCACAGGGGTCTACAGTCCTGGAGTCAGTGAGGGGTCTGTATATAGGATACAGATATCACTGTACTGTGTGGTGACATGGTGGTATCAGTATCACAGGGGTCTACAGTCCTGGAGTCAGTGAGGGGTCTGTATATAGGGTACAGATATCACTGTACTGTGTGGGGACATGGTGGTATCAGTATCACAGGGGTCTACAGTCCTGGAGTCAGTGAGTGGTCTGTATATAGGATACAGATATCACTGTGCTGTGTGGTGACATGGTGGTATCAGTATCACAGGGGTCTACAGTCCTGGAGTCAGTGAGTGGTCTGTATATAGGATACAGATATCACTGTGCTGTGTGGTGACATGGTGGTATCAGTATCACAGGGGTCTACAGTCCTGGAGTCAGTGAGTGGTCTGTATATAGGATACAGATATCACTGTACTGTGTGGTGACATGGTGGTATCAGTATCACAGGGGTCTACAGTCCTGGAGTCAGTGAGTGGTCTGTATATAGGGTACAGATATCACTGTACTGTGTGGGGACATGGTGGTATCAGTATCACAGGGGTCTACAGTCCTGGAGTCAGTGAGTGGTCTGTATATAGGGTACAGATATCACTGTGCTGTGTGGTGACATGGTGGTATCAGTATCACAGGGGTCTACAGTCCTGGAGTCAGTGAGGGGTCTGTATATAGGATACAGATATCACTGTACTGTGTGGTGACATGGTGGTATCAGTATCACAGGGGTCTACAGTCCTGGAGTCAGTGAGGGGTCTGTATATAGGGTACAGATATCACTGTACTGTGTGGTGACATGGTGGTATCAGTATCACAGGGGTCTACAGTCCTGGAGTCAGTGAGGGGTCTGTATATAGGGTACAGATATCACTGTACTGTGTGGGGACATGGTGGTATCAGTATCACAGGGGTCTACAGTCCTGGAGTCAGTGAGAGGTCTGTATATAGGATACAGATATCACTGTGCTGTGTGGTGACATGGTGATATCAGTATCACAGGGGTCTACAGTCCTGGAGTCAGTGAGTGGTCTGTATATATTAGGGTTGAACAATTAATATAAATGTTCAATTCTCTAGTTGCCTACTCCTGGCCTAATGTATATATTGATCATGTGCACTAAAGAAATACACCAGACACAGTCAGCTGTAACTCTCCTTGATCAATGTGTGGCTCAGCTCCAAGAAGGGATTTTATTAGTCAAACACAATGTTATATATCTCCTGTAAGGGGGCTCGGTTAGCTCTAAAATGGGAGTGATCGGATGTATTCCATTGGTTAGTGGGTTGGGCATGAGCAAGTCCATGGGCGGATCCATGAGGTCATCAAGGTGGGTTGGTCCGTGAGGTCATCAGAGTGGGCGTCGCTGTGGGTGGATCCATGAGGTCATCAGAGTGGGCGTCATCTTGGATACCAGACCGCATGGTCTGCTGAGACAGGAAATGGTGGCCATCTTCAGTGTCTTCATTGTTCATCTTGGATACCAGACCGCATGGCTCTGGTATAGGAGATGGCAGCCATCTTAAGTGTCTTACTTTGTCTGAGGAAAACTTATGTAAGGTTAAACAATACATGTTATAGGTTGCTTCCCACAATTACCTTATGTGTTGAGGTTAATTAAGTATTTGATCTTATGGCTCTCCTCAACAGTCCCCCCTAAATACTTTGTTAACCTTTTCTTTTATCTTGATCCCACCGTGGTTCCCTAACCCATCGATGTTAAGTGTTATTATGACATCAGAGGCTTCATGACAATATGGATGCTATAGACACCAGAGAATGTGTGACTAATTATGGGTATACTGAGGAGGTATATCGGAGCGTGTTACCAGTGTCCTCGGGACTTCCCAACCTGCTGGATCTATTACTCTCCAATCTCCCATCTCCATGGTTACTTAGAGTAAAATACACATGTGCGACTAACCCTGTTGTACACATCCTAGATCCGACCGTCTTGCCCGGGAGGGGGAATTGGAGTTTTCACCAGTTTGAGACAAGTTTTCCCTTGTGGAAAACCTCCCTTTGTAGCTGGACTTTGACAAGCAGGTCAGATCCTACTCTGTCCCTAACTGTCTAACAAGTTTATAATGTGAGAGATGGATCCAGGAGGCGCTCAGCAACCCTGACTGAAGTAGGAGTAGTCAGGAGCACTTGGTAGGGACCCTCAATTCTCGACTCCAGGAATGTCTTTCTGATGAACGTCTTTACCAGCATGTAGTCACCAGGTTAGAAAGTATGGGTACCGTCACTGGAATCTGGACCTGGAATGGATGATAAAACTTGTACATGTGTTATTGACAGTTCTTTAGTAACAACAATTACATATTTTACAAGAGTATCACTTCCTAAGGCTAGCTGTTGTGGAAAATATTGACCCAATCTTGGAGGCCCCCCAAAAAGAATCTCGTATGGTGTGAGTTTAGTGGGACCCCTTGGAGTGTTTCTGACTGAGTATAAGGCAATGGGCAAAATGTCTGTCCAAGGAAGTCTGACCTCCTGACTGGCTTTCAGTATTTTATTTTTCAAGGTGCCATTCAATCTTTCTACTTTCCCACTGCTCTGAGGGTGATATGGAGTATGTAAACCCAAATCCGCTCCCACCAGTGTCCATAGTTCCTTAGTCAGTGCTGCAGTGAACGCAGGTCCTTGGTCACTCTCAATTACCTCTGGGACCCCATATCTGCAGACTACTTCAGTCATCAGTCTCTTAACAGTCACTCTGGCAGTCATGTTTGTTACTGGATAGGCTTCGGGCCATCCTGAAAACATGTCAGTCACTACCAGTACATACTCGTACTTCCCTACTTTTGGCATTCGAATGTGGTCAATCTGAATTCTCTGAAAGGGATAAAGTGGTTTAGCCAAATGTTTCTGAGTAACTTTCTGAGGTGGTGCTGGATTGCATGCTGCACACAAAAGGCAGGACTTGAAATAATTTTGGGTGACAGTAGAGATCCCAAGTGCCATATAAATCTTCCAAATCAGGTCATTCATCCGATTCTTGCCTCTGTGGGTGATACCGTGTGCCCATTCTGTCACTGAGGGGCACAGATTACGGGGTAGACAGACCTTTGTGTTCACCCTCCAGCCTCCATCTTCATCCTTTTTAGCTCCTCCTTCTTGCCATGACTTCTTTTCATCATCTGATGTCTTGATGTATATGGATAATCCTCATAAGAGAGGCTTTAGTCCCTTCTTCAGTGTCTTGTGACACGTACACCGCTGCTTTCTCTTTCCTAAATGGATCCACAGCATAGGGTTTTTTTTCTGTTTTGTCAGCAAAGAAGTTCCCCCTTGCTTCTGGAGAATCCAATTTCCCGTGAGCTTTGATCTTGATTACTGAAACCTCCAAAGGTAGATCTAGAGCGGCCACAAGTTCTTGTATGATAGCAGCATGTTTTACAGGAGTTCCACTGGACGTTAGGTATCCTCTGGCTGCCCAGATACTGCCGAAGTCATGAGTCACTCCAAAAGCGTATCTTGAATCCGTATAGATGTTGACCACCTTCTCCGTCGCTTCCTGACAAGCCAACGTCAAAGCTTTAAGTTCCGCTTCTTGTGCAGACATGTGCGGTGGTAGCGATCCAGCTGAGATGACCTGGTCATGTGTAACCACGGCATATCCCGTATGGAACCTTCCTGTTTTATCTGCAAATCTGGAACCATCAGTGAAGAACGTCACGTCAGCATGTGGGAGTGAGTCTTCAGACACGTTTTTCTGGGAGGCTACTTCTTCATGCATTTGTTCAAGACAGTCATAATCCTCTGAGTGTGTAGAGGCATCTTCTCCGAGAGCATCAGTATCATCCACATCCCCCCTGGAAAGAGGAAGCAGCGTGGACAGTTTGAAGATGCTGCAGCGGACAAGAGTGACATTATCCGGAACCAAGAGCCAACATTGGAGTCTCATATGATGCTGCACCAACAGATGTTTAGGTTCCAACAATAGCAATTATGTCGTGTGGAGCCATTAAGAGAACTGGATGTCCTCAGATGATATCAGGATTTGGGATTCCAAGAGCTGATGCAGACTGTATGGCCTGTTTAAGACCGTAGAAAGCTTCCACGGATTTTGTTCATAGTGGAAACGCTGACGTCTTGAGGTCATCGTACAATGGCTGCATCAGCTTTGAGGCATCTGGAAACCTTTTGCGACAATAATAATTGATAGGTCAGCCAACTCATCCGAGGCCCTTGTCTTAGGTTCTTGGCAGAACTCAACACCAGAGTCCCATGTCTCGTCATGCTCCTGTAGAAAGGCATCGGCTGTTTTTCTGGATCTAGAACTTGGTTCAACAGAGTAGCAGCGTGCCGGGGTGTAAACTTGACACAGATGGTGGGCTCCTCAGACATGAGCATTGGCACTGTTGGCGGTGGCACCTGAAGCGGGAGTAGAGATGTAGTCCCTTGTGTATGAGGAGCCGGAGGAGGTAACAGTCCTGGAATGAAGGGCTCTATTTGGGCAGCTCCAGTATCATGGTATGGGCTCCAGGTGACGCAGGCAGTCTTAAAAGCTTTAACAGTCCTGTCCTCATTAATGCGAGTTATTGCTGCACGAAGTTGTTGAGCACTAACGTCTGGATGAATAGGGTCATAAGTAGGGGTCACAGTGTGTATGATCATTCTACATGGAAGATTGCCAGCTTTAGTCACCGCTATGTCCCCAACAGCTATCTGACCACGTGACTCAACAATGATTTGACTGTCAGCTTGAATAGTCGCCCCTCCTGCTTCCACTATAGCTCTAGCTACACCTCCATTGTGCTCTAACCGAGAATTGGCAGCATTAACAATAGCGTCTGTCTCCATTGTTGTTATGTCACCCTTTCCCACCACTAACAAGGGTCCCTCAGGAAGTTCTTTTTCAAAAATAGGTTGCCAACATTCCCTCCCCTTTGTGCTTCCTGTGCTATTGGTATCCCCCTCCCACATTGAGCCCCCCCTTGATACAGTCGCCACCGTCCCATACAGGTGTGCGCTTGGCTGCGAGACAGCCTGTGAGGTACTGGGCATAGGGTTATGTAGGCTGCGTGAGAGTGCTGTTGTGGAAGCATTGGGAGGAGAGGCCGCTGCTTGGAGCATCTCATGTGGGTGTGCGGCTAAATTGGCAGTGGAAGTGACAGTAGAAAGGGTAGGTGCTGGGGACGATCCAGGTGGGAGGACTGCTGGATTCACAACAGGAGTGATAGAGGAAAGGGTTGGTGCCCCATTGGAAACAACAGAGATAGGAAACATGGGTAAAGCCTGTTCACTTCCCGAAGGAATATAGTATTGGCCGTTAGTGGTCATTACTGGGTAACAAGGATTTGGTGATGTGGCGTGTAGCCTTAATCTGAGATGTTCACCACCAGGAGCAGCACATTCGCCATCCACAACATGGCTGCCTTCAGAATTAACACCTTTGCCATCCACAACATGGCTGCCGTCAGAATTATATTTACCACCACCAAGATGGCTGCCGTCAGAATTATATTTACCACCAACAAAATGGCTGCCGTCAGAACTATATTTACCACCAACAAGATGGCCGCCATCAGAACTATATTTACCACCAACAAGATGGCCGCCATCAGAATTATATTTACCACCAACAAAATGGCTGCCATCAGAACTGTATTTACCACCAACAAAATGGCTGCCGTCAGAATTGTATTTACCACCACTAACAAAATGGCTGCCGTTATTACATTTACCACATGGCTCTGGGCCACCATTTTGGCTGCTATCACATTTAACACATTCGCCATTAACAAAATGGCCGCTATTACATTTACCACATGGCTCTGGGCCACCATTTTGGCTGCTATCACATTTAACACATTCGCCATTAACAAAATGGCCACCATTACATTTAGCACATGGCTCTGGGCCACCATTTTGGCTGCTATTACAAATAACACATTCGCCATTAACAAAATGGTTTTGTAATACACAACTCAAAACTCTATTCTTTCTATTCCTTTTCTCTTCTACCCAATTTCCAATTTTTATTTAATTATTATTTTTTTTTTTTAAATACAGACTTTCAGAGACTCTTTCTCCTGCCCTAGCAATAGACAACAATCCATTATCTTCTAGGGTACCTTTTCTTTCTTTCAAGACAAGCTTCCACTCCAGGGGCTGTAACCATCCCCCCTCTGGCATTCCACACAATTTCCACTAATGTGCATGAGTCTAACTTGCCATCTGAATTTGGCTTAGTGCCCATGCGGCAGAACTGCATTAATTTCTCCATCTTTCTATAGATATACAGTATATATATATATATATATATATATCTATCAAGATAACAAACACCAAACAAACAATAAGACGGGGGAGATGACTCAAACCTGAGATTCTAAAGGGAACTGAGTCTGCAGTACCCAGTTCCTATTGCTTCTTGTCACGTGGTCCCTGTCTGACTTCCGTGCTCCGTACTTTACAAACCAATTATTCCCTACTTTGTCAAATTGCTCCCTAACTTACCGGTCCCCGTGCAGAGTCAATTACTCGATGTCACGGGGCAAAAAAAGAAAAACTATAAATTTAATTGGCCCAAACTGAGCCAATTGCTCCAAGTTTCAATGAGCCGCTACACAATTTCTTATGCCCGAACTGAGCCAATTGCTCCAAGATTTACCGGGTCCCCCTAGGCCGAGTCAATTACTCCAGGTCCTAGTCCTCATGTACAGAACTGAAAATCTTATCACAGGCGACAACCGTATACCACAGACAAAAATTATTATTATTTTTTCCTACACCCGCTTATTCTATCCTAAAAAAAAACAAACTTGTTTTTTTTTTTTTTCCGTCCTACCACATGCTTTGCTTTCTGTAAACACTTGCTTTGACTTTCCTAGAAACCTTGCTCCAAACACAATGACTACCAGTCATACCCCTCTGTAAAAACCAGTTTTTCTTGTTTTATCACTTGCCTCTAGCCCCCTGTAAACACTTGCTTTGACTTTCTTTCTTTCCTAGTAACCTACTTTTGTCTGTCCTTACACAATACTTCTCTTCTTTTCTATTTGTCATCTCCCCTCTTCACAACATGTAACAGGCAGTAGGCAACTAAAACGTGACGGTTCTTGCAATTAAATGACCAGCAGCGGAGAGACCCTTTCTGCCGTCTTACAGATACCAAGAAAACCGGACACGGTCAGGCAATCTGCACAGGATACCCCGAAGGACACAGGTAAAGACTACAGATTATAAAAATCAGCAGACTTACCGTGTTCTGTTAAGGAGTTGATCAGTCTCCAGGTTCGGGGTACTCAGTGCATCCAGCCGTTCCACCCGCCGGTTTTCAGGGTTCAGGGCTCTTCCTCTGCTGGCCCCCCGTTGGGCGGCCAAATATTAGGGTTGAACAATTAATATAAATGTTCAATTCTCTAGTTGCCTACTCCTGGCCTAATGTATATATTGATCATGTGCACTAAAGAAATACACCAGACACAGTCAGCTGTAACTCTCCTTGATCAATGTGTGGCTCAGCTCCAAGAAGGGATTTTATTAGTCAAACACAATGTTATATATCTCCTGTAAGGGGGCTCGGTTAGCTCTAAAATGGGAGTGATCGGATGTATTCCATTGGTTAGTGGGTTGGGCATGAGCAAGTCCATGGGCGGATCCATGAGGTCATCAAGGTGGGTTGGTCCGTGAGGTCATCAGAGTGGGCGTCGCTGTGGGTGGATCCATGAGGTCATCAGAGTGGGCGTCATCTTGGATACCAGACCGCATGGTCTGCTGAGACAGGAAATGGTGGCCATCTTCAGTGTCTTCATTGTTCATCTTGGATACCAGACCGCATGGCTCTGGTATAGGAGATGGCAGCCATCTTAAGTGTCTTACTTTGTCTGAGGAAAACTTATGTAAGGTTAAACAATACATGTTATAGGTTGCTTCCCACAATTACCTTATGTGTTGAGGTTAATTAAGTATTTGATCTTATGGCTCTCCTCAACATATATAGGATACAGATATCACTGTGCTGTGTGGTGACATGGTGGTATCAGTATCACAGGGGTCTACAGTCCTGGAGTCAGTGAGGGGTCTGTATATAGGGTACAGATATCACTGTGCTGTGTGGTGACATGGTGGTATCAGTATCACAGGGGTCTACAGTCCTGGAGTCAGTGAGGGGTCTGTATATAGGATACAGATATCACTGTACTGTGTGGTGACATGGTGGTATCAGTATCACAGGGGTCTACAGTCCTGGAGTCAGTGAGGGGTCTGTATATAGGATACAGATATCACTGTGCTGTGTGGTGACATGGTGGTATCAGTATCACAGGGGTCTACAGTCCTGGAGTCAGTGAGTGGCCGGTATATAGGATACAGATATCACTGTACTGTGTGGTGACATGGTGGTATCAGTATCACAGGGGTCTACAGTCCTGGAGTCAGTGAGGGGTCTGTATATAGGATACAGATATCACTGTGCTGTGTGGTGACATGGTGGTATCAGTATCACAGGGGTCTACAGTCCTGGAGTCAGTGAGGGGTCTGTATATAGGATACAGATATCACTGTGCTGTGTGGTGACATGGTGGTATCAGTATCACAGGGGTCTACAGTCCTGGAGTCAGTGAGTGGTCTGTATATAGGGTACAGATATCACTGTGCTGTGTGGTGACATGGTGGTATCAGTATCACAGGGGTCTACAGTCCTGGAGTCAGTGAGTGGTCGGTATATAGGATACAGATATCACTGTGCTGTGTGGTGACATGGTGGTATCAGTATCACAGGGGTCTACAGTCCTGGAGTCAGTGAGGGGTCTGTATATAGGATACAGATATCACTGTGCTGTGTGGTGACATGGTGGTATCAGTATCACAGGGGTCTACAGTCCTGGAGTCAGTGAGGGGTCTGTATATAGGATACAGATATCACTGTGCTGTGTGGTGACATGGTGGTATCAGTATCACAGGGGTCTACAGTCCTGGAGTCAGTGAGGGGTCTGTATATAGGGTACAGATATCACTGTGCTGTGTGGTGACATGGTGGTATCAGTATCACAGGGGTCTACAGTCCTGGAGTCAGTGAGGGGTCTGTATATAGGGTACAGATATCACTGTGCTGTGTGGTGACATGGTGGTATCAGTATCACAGGGGTCTACAGTCCTGGAGTCAGTGAGGGGCCGGTATATAGGATACAGATATCACTGTGCTGTGTGGTGACATGGTGGTATCAGTATCACAGGGGTCTACAGTCCTGGAGTCAGTGAGGGGTCTGTATATAGGATACAGATATCACTGTGCTGTGTGGTGACATGGTGGTATCAGTATCACAGGGGTCTACAGTCCTGGAGTCAGTGAGGGGCCTGTATATAGGGTACAGATATCACTGTGCTGTGTGGTGACATGGTGGTATCAGTATCACAGGGGTCTACAGTCCTGGAGTCAGTGAGGGGTCTGTATATAGGGTACAGATATCACTGTGCTGTGTGGTGACATGGTGGTATCAGTATCACAGGGGTCTACAGTCCTGGAGTCAGTGAGGGGCCGGTATATAGGGTACAGATATCACTGTGCTGTATGGTGACATGGTGGTATCAGTATCACAGGGGTCTACAGTCCTGGAGTCAGTGAGGGGTCTGTATATAGGATACAGATATCACTGTACTATGTGGTGACATGGTGGTATCAGTATCACAGGGGTCTACAGTCCTGGAGTCAGTGAGTGGTCTGTATATAGGATACAGATATCACTGTGCTGTGTGGTGACATGGTGGTATCAGTATCACAGGGGTCTACAGTCCTGGAGTCAGTGAGGGGCCGGTATATAGGATACAGATATCACTGTGCTGTGTGGTGACATGGTGGTATCAGTATCACAGGGGTCTACAGTCCTGGAGTCAGTGAGTGGTCGGTATATAGGGTACAGATATCACTGTGCTGTGTGGTGACATGGTGGTATCAGTATCACAGGGGTCTACAGTCCTGGAGTCAGTGAGGGGCCGGTATATAGGGTACAGATATCACTGTGCTGTGTGGTGACATGGTGGTATCAGTATCACAGGGGTCTACAGTCCTGGAGTCAGTGAGTGGTCTGTATATAGGATACAGATATCACTGTGCTGTGTGGTGACATGGTGGTATCAGTATCACAGGGGTCTACAGTCCTGGAGTCAGTGAGGGGTCTGTATATAGGATACAGATATCACTGTGCTGTGTGGTGACATGGTGGTATCAGTATCACAGGGGTCTACAGTCCTGGAGTCAGTGAGTGGTCTGTATATAGTGTACAGATATCACTGTACTGTGTGGTGACATGGTGGTATCAGTATCACAGGGGTCTACAGTCCTGGAGTCAGTGAGTGGTCTGTATATAGGGTACAGATATCACTGTGCTGTGTGGTGACATGGTGGTATCAGTATCACAGGGGTCTACAGTCCTGGGGTCAGTGAGGGGCCGGTATATAGGGTACAGATATCACTGTACTGTGTGGTGACATGGTGGTATCAGTATCACAGGAGTCTACAGTCCTGGAGTCAGTGAGGGGTCTGTATATAGGGTACAGATATCACTGTGCTGTGTGGTGACATGGTGGTATCAGTATCACAGGGGTCTACAGTCCTGGAGTCAGTGAGGGGTCTGTATATAGGATACAGATATCACTGTGCTGTGTGGTGACATGGTGGTATCAGTATCACAGGGGTCTACAGTCCTGGAGTCAGTGAGGGGTCTGTATATAGGATACAGATATCACTGTGCTGTGTGGTGACATGGTGGTATCAGTATCACAGGGGTCTACAGTCCTGGAGTCAGTGAGGGGTCTGTATATAGGGTACAGATATCACTGTGCTGTGTGGTGACATGGTGGTATCAGTATCACAGGGGTCTACAGTCCTGGAGTCAGTGAGTGGTCTGTATATAGGGTACAGATATCACTGTGCTGTGTGGTGACATGGTGGTATCAGTATCACAGGGGTCTACAGTCCTGGAGTCAGTGAGGGGCCGGTATATAGGGTACAGATATCACTGTGCTGTGTGGTGACATGGTGGTATCAGTTTCACAGGGGTCTACAGTCCTGGAGTCAGTGAGGGGTCTGTATATAGGATACAGATATCACTGTGCTGTGTGGTGACATGGTGGTATCAGTATCACAGGGGTCTACAGTCCTGGAGTCAGTGAGGGGTCTGTATATAGGATACAGATATCACTGTGCTGTGTGGTGACATGGTGGTATCAGTATCACAGGGGTCTACAGTCCTGGAGTCAGTGAGGGGCCGGTATATAGGGTACAGATATCACTGTGCTGTGTGGTGACATGGTGGTATCAGTATCACAGGGGTCTACAGTCCTGGAGTCAGTGAGGGGCCGGTATATAGGGTACAGATATCACTGTGCTGTGTGGTGACATGGTGGTATCAGTATCACAGGGGTCTACAGTCCTGGAGTCAGTGAGGGGTCTGTATATAGGGTACAGATATCACTGTGCTGTGTGGTGACATGGTGGTATCAGTATCACAGGGGTCTACAGTCCTGGAGTCAGTGAGGGGCCGGTATATAGGATACAGATATCACTGTGCTGTGTGGTGACATGGTGGTATCAGTATCACAGGGGTCTACAGTCCTGGGGTCAGTGAGGGGTCTGTATATAGGATACAGATATCACTGTGCTGTGTGGTGACATGGTGGTATCAGTATCACAGGGGTCTACAGTCCTGGAGTCAGTGAGGGGTCTGTATATAGGATACAGATATCACTGTACTGTGTGGTGACATGGTGGTATCAGTATCACAGGGGTCTACAGTCCTGGAGTCAGTGAGGGGTCTGTATATAGGATACAGATATCACTGTACTGTGTGGTGACATGGTGGTATCAGTATCACAGGGGTCTACAGTCCTGGAGTCAGTGAGGGGCCGGTATATAGGGTACAGATATCACTGTGCTGTGTGGTGACATGGTGGTATCAGTATCACAGGGGTCTACAGTCCTGGAGTCAGTGAGGGGCCGGTATACAGGATACAGATATCACTGTGCTGTGTGGTGACATGGTGGTATCAGTATCACAGGGGTCTACAGTCCTGGAGTCAGTGAGTGGTCTGTATATAGGATACAGATATCACTGTGCTGTGTGGTGACATGGTGGTATCAGTATCACAGGGGTCTACAGTCCTGGAGTCAGTGAGGGGTCTGTATATAGGGTACAGATATCACTGTGCTGTGTGGTGACATGGTGGTATCAGTATCACAGGGGTCTACAGTCCTGGAGTCAGTGAGGGGTCTGTATATAGGATACAGATATCACTGTGCTGTGTGGTGACATGGTGGTATCAGTATCACAGGGGTCTACAGTCCTGGAGTCAGTGAGGGGTCTGTATATAGGATACAGATATCACTGTGCTGTGTGGTGACATGGTGGTATCAGTATCACAGGGGTCTACAGTCCTGGAGTCAGTGAGGGGTCTGTATATAGGGTACAGATATCACTGTGCTGTGTGGTGACATGGTGGTATCAGTATCACAGGGGTCTACAGTCCTGGAGTCAGTGAGGGGTCTGTATATAGGGTACAGATATCACTGTGCTGTGTGGTGACATGGTGGTATCAGTATCACAGGGGTCTACAGTCCTGGAGTCAGTGAGGGGCCGGTATATAGGATACAGATATCACTGTGCTGTGTGGTGACATGGTGGTATCAGTATCACAGGGGTCTACAGTCCTGGAGTCAGTGAGGGGTCTGTATATAGGATACAGATATCACTGTGCTGTGTGGTGACATGGTGGTATCAGTATCACAGGGGTCTACAGTCCTGGAGTCAGTGAGGGGCCTGTATATAGGGTACAGATATCACTGTGCTGTGTGGTGACATGGTGGTATCAGTATCACAGGGGTCTACAGTCCTGGAGTCAGTGAGGGGCCGGTATATAGGGTACAGATATCACTGTGCTGTATGGTGACATGGTGGTATCAGTATCACAGGGGTCTACAGTCCTGGAGTCAGTGAGTGGTCGGTATATAGGGTACAGATATCACTGTGCTGTGTGGTGACATGGTGGTATCAGTATCACAGGGGTCTACAGTCCTGGAGTCAGTGAGTGGTCTGTATATAGGGTACAGATATCACTGTGCTGTGTGGTGACATGGTGGTATCAGTATCACAGGGGTCTACAGTCCTGGAGTCAGTGAGTGGTCTGTATATAGGATACAGATATCACTGTGCTGTGTGGTGACATGGTGGTATCAGTATCACAGGGGTCTACAGTCCTGGAGTCAGTGAGTGGTCTGTATATAGGATACAGATATCACTGTACTGTGTGGTGACATGGTGGTATCAGTATCACAGGGGTCTACAGTCCTGGAGTCAGTGAGGGGTCTGTATATAGGGTACAGATATCACTGTGCTGTGTGGTGACATGGTGGTATCAGTATCACAGGGGTCTACAGTCCTGGAGTCAGTGAGTGGTCTGTATATAGGATACAGATATCACTGTGCTGTGTGGTGACATGGTGGTATCAGTATCACAGGGGTCTACAGTCCTGGAGTCAGTGAGTGGTCTGTATATAGGGTACAGATATCACTGTGCTGTGTGGTGACATGGTGGTATCAGTATCACAGGGGTCTACAGTCCTGGGGTCAGTGAGGGGCCGGTATATAGGGTACAGATATCACTGTACTGTGTGGTGACATGGTGGTATCAGTATCACAGGAGTCTACAGTCCTGGAGTCAGTGAGGGGTCTGTATATAGGGTACAGATATCACTGTGCTGTGTGGTGACATGGTGGTATCAGTATCACAGGGGTCTACAGTCCTGGAGTCAGTGAGTGGTCTGTATATAGGGTACAGATATCACTGTGCTGTGTGGTGACATGGTGGTATCAGTATCACAGGGGTCTACAGTCCTGGAGTCAGTGAGGGGTCTGTATATAGGGTACAGATATCACTGTGCTGTGTGGTGACATGGTGGTATCAGTATCACAGGGGTCTACAGTCCTGGAGTCAGTGAGGGGTCTGTATATAGGGTACAGATATCACTGTACTGTGTGGTGACATGGTGGTATCAGTATCACAGGGGTCTACAGTCCTGGAGTCAGTGAGTGGTCTGTATATAGGATACAGATATCACTGTACTGTGTGGTGACATGGTGGTATCAGTATCACAGGGGTCTACAGTCCTGGAGTCAGTGAGGGGTCTGTATATAGGATACAGATATCACTGTACTGTGTGGTGACATGGTGGTATCAGTATCACAGGGGTCTACAGTCCTGGAGTCAGTGAGGGGTCTGTATATAGGATACAGATATCACTGTGCTGTGTGGTGACATGGTGGTATCAGTATCACAGGGGTCTACAGTCCTGGAGTCAGTGAGGGGTCTGTATATAGGATACAGATATCACTGTGCTGTGTGGTGACATGGTGGTATCAGTATCACAGGGGTCTACAGTCCTGGAGTCAGTGAGGGGTCTGTATATAGGGTACAGATATCACTGTGCTGTGTGGTGACATGGTGGTATCAGTATCACAGGGGTCTACAGTCCTGGAGTCAGTGAGGGGTCTGTATATAGGATACAGATATCACTGTGCTGTGTGGTGACATGGTGGTATCAGTATCACAGGGGTCTACAGTCCTGGAGTCAGTGAGTGGTCTGTATATAGGATACAGATATCACTGTGCTGTGTGGTGACATGGTGGTATCAGTATCACAGGGGTCTACAGTCCTGGAGTCAGTGAGTGGTCTGTATATAGGATACAGATATCACTGTACTGTGTGGTGACATGGTGGTATCAGTATCACAGGGGTCTACAGTCCTGGAGTCAGTGAGGGGTCTGTATATAGGGTACAGATATCACTGTGCTGTGTGGTGACATGGTGGTATCAGTTTCACAGGGGTCTACAGTCCTGGAGTCAGTGAGGGGTCTGTATATAGGATACAGATATCACTGTGCTGTGTGGTGACATGGTGGTATCAGTATCACAGGGGTCTACAGTCCTGGAGTCAGTGAGGGGTCTGTATATAGGATACAGATATCACTGTGCTGTGTGGTGACATGGTGGTATCAGTATCACAGGGGTCTACAGTCCTGGAGTCAGTGAGGGGCCGGTATATAGGGTACAGATATCACTGTGCTGTGTGGTGACATGGTGGTATCAGTATCACAGGGGTCTACAGTCCTGGAGTCAGTGAGGGGCCGGTATATAGGGTACAGATATCACTGTGCTGTGTGGTGACATGGTGGTATCAGTATCACAGGGGTCTACAGTCCTGGAGTCAGTGAGGGGCCGGTATACAGGATACAGATATCACTGTGCTGTGTGGTGACATGGTGGTATCAGTATCACAGGGGTCTACAGTCCTGGAGTCAGTGAGGGGTCTGTATATAGGATACAGATATCACTGTGCTGTGTGGTGACATGGTGGTATCAGTATCACAGGGGTCTACAGTCCTGGAGTCAGTGAGGGGCCGGTATACAGGATACAGATATCACTGTGCTGTGTGGTGACATGGTGGTATCAGTATCACAGGGGTCTACAGTCCTGGAGTCAGTGAGTGGTCTGTATATAGGGTACAGATATCACTGTGCTGTGTGGTGACATGGTGGTATCAGTATCACAGGGGTCTACAGTCCTGGAGTCAGTGATGGGTCTGTATATAGGATACAGATATCACTGTGCTGTGTGGTGACATGGTGGTATCAGTATCACAGGGGTCTACAGTCCTGGAGTCAGTGAGGGGTCTGTATATAGGATACAGATATCACTGTGCTGTGTGGTGACATGGTGGTATCAGTATCACAGGGGTCTACAGTCCTGGAGTCAGTGAGTGGTCTGTATATAGGATACAGATATCACTGTGCTGTGTGGTGACATGGTGGTATCAGTATCACAGGGGTCTACAGTCCTGGAGTCAGTGAGTGGTCTGTATATAGGGTACAGATATCACTGTGCTGTGTGGTGACATGGTGGTATCAGTATCACAGGGGTCTACAGTCCTGGAGTCAGTGAGTGGTCGGTATATAGGATACAGATATCACTGTGCTGTGTGGTGACATGGTGGTATCAGTATCACAGGGGTCTACAGTCCTGGAGTCAGTGAGGGGTCTGTATATAGGATACAGATATCACTGTGCTGTGTGGGGACATGGTGGTATCAGTATCACAGGGGTCTACAGTCCTGGAGTCAGTGAGGGGTCGGTATATAGGATACAGATATCACTGTGCTGTGTGGTGACATGGTGGTATCAGTATCACAGGGGTCTACAGTCCTGGAGTCAGTGATGGGTCTGTATATAGGATACAGATATCACTGTGCTGTGTGGTGACATGGTGGTATCAGTATCACAGGGGTCTACAGTCCTGGAGTCAGTGAGGGGTCTGTATATAGGATACAGATATCACTGTGCTGTGTGGTGACATGGTGGTATCAGTATCACAGGGGTCTACAGTCCTGGAGTCAGTGATGGGTCTGTATATAGGATACAGATATCACTGTGCTGTGTGGTGACATGGTGGTATCAGTATCACAGGGGTCTACAGTCCTGGAGTCAGTGAGGGGTCTGTATATAGGATACAGATATCACTGTGCTGTGTGGTGACATGGTGGTATCAGTATCACAGGGGTCTACAGTCCTGGAGTCAGTGAGTGGTCTGTATATAGGATACAGATATCACTGTGCTGTGTGGTGACATGGTGGTATCAGTATCACAGGGGTCTACAGTCCTGGAGTCAGTGAGTGGTCTGTATATAGGGTACAGATATCACTGTGCTGTGTGGTGACATGGTGGTATCAGTATCACAGGGGTCTACAGTCCTGGAGTCAGTGAGTGGTCGGTATATAGGATACAGATATCACTGTGCTGTGTGGTGACATGGTGGTATCAGTATCACAGGGGTCTACAGTCCTGGAGTCAGTGAGGGGTCTGTATATAGGATACAGATATCACTGTGCTGTGTGGGGACATGGTGGTATCAGTATCACAGGGGTCTACAGTCCTGGAGTCAGTGAGGGGTCGGTATATAGGATACAGATATCACTGTGCTGTGTGGTGACATGGTGGGTATCACAGTCAGCATGGACCAGAGGAAGTGAAGGAAAGAGTTGTCTCAGGAGATTAGGAAGAACATTATAGACAAACATGTTGGGCTACTTTCACACTAGCGTTAACTGCAATCCGTCACAATGCGTCGTTTTGCAGAAAAAACGCATCCTGCAAAAGTGCTTGCAGGATGCGTTTTTTCTCCATTGACTAACATTAGCGACGCATTGCGATGGATTGCCACACGTCGCAACCGTCGTGAGACGGTTGCGCCATGTTGTGGCGGTCCGCCAGGAGCAAAAAACGTTACATGTAACGTTTTTTGCTCCCGACGGTCCGCTTTTTCCGACCGCGCATGCGCGGCCGGAACTCCGCCCCCACCTCCCCGCACTTCTCCGCACCTCACAATGGGGCATCGGATGCGCTGGAAAAATGCATCCGCTGCCCCCGTTGTGCGGCGGAGACAACGCTAGCGTCGGTAACCTCGGCCCGACGCACTGCGACGGGCCGAGCCAGACGCTAGTGTGAAAGTAGCCTTACAGGTAAAAGTTATAAGGCTGGGTTCACATTGCGTTATGACTGTACGTTAAATGGACTACATTACACCGCGGCATAACGCGGTGTAACGTAGTCCGTTAACGCCGCCATTGAAAGCAATGTTGGATGCATCGCTAGCGCACGCGCACAATGGGCGTGCGCTAGACGATGTGCCGTCATTGAGTGACGGACCCGAGACGCGGGCTGCAGTGTTTCCGGGTCTGTCACTGCTAGTGCAGATGGAGCTAGCAGATGCTCCATCTGCGCTAGCGCTGTGCCAAAGTCGGCACTTGCGTTAGCGCAGTCTATTAGCGTATGCGCTGAACGGACTGCAGTAACGCAATGTGAACCTAGGCTAAGACGTCTCCAAGCAGCTTGATGTTCCTGTGACTACAGCTGCACATATTACTCAGAAATGTAAGATCCATGGACTGGTGCCAACCTCCCTGGACGTGGCCGCAGGAGGAACATTGGTGACATCAAAGAGATGGATAATACGAATGGTAACAATAGAGCCGGAAAAACTTCTAACAGATTAAAGGTGAACTTCAAGCTCAAGGAACATCCGTGTCAGATCGCACCATCCATCGTTGTATGAGCCAAAGTGGACTTCATGGGGGAAGACCAAGGAGGAGACCATTGTTGGAAAAAATCATAAAGAAGCCAGACTGGAATTTCCCAGACTACATGTTGACAAGCCACAAAGCTTCTGGTCCCATCATTTCTGTCCAGGCCGATCTCATGGTTGTAAAGCAATGTCTGACTTTCATCTGTTCATTTTCATAGATCTTTTATTTATTATTTATTTTGTCAGATTGAAATTATTTCTGTGACCATTGGGGGTTTTCTGTCATTAAACGAGGGGTCACCAACAATTCTGACCTCGTGTGTTTTCTTGGATTGCAGCAGCCGTCTTCTGTGATCCTGTGAGCTCAGGCCAGATAACTGACAGTTGGTCCGGAATCTTTCAGGACTTGTTCTGAACCGAGACATGGTGGACTGTGAGGTAACAACACCCATCTGTAAGGGTACAGTGGGGGAAAAAAGTATTTAGTCAGCGACCAATTGTGCAAGTTATCCCACTTAAAAAGATGACATCATAGGTAGACCACAACTATGAGAGTCAAAATGAGAAAACAAATCCAGAAAATCACCTTGTCTGATTTGGAAGATTTATTTTGCAAATTATGGTGGAAAATAAGTATTTAGTCATTAACAAAATTTCATCTCAATATTTTATTATATATCCTTTGTTGGCAATGACAGAGGTCAAACGTTTTCTGTAAGTCTTCACAAGGTTGCCACGCACTGTTGTTTGTATTTTGGCCCATTCCTCCATGCAGATCTCCTCTAGAGCAGTGATGTTTTGCGCTTTTCGCTTGGCAACACGGACTTTCAACTCCCCCCAAAGGTTTTCTATAGGGTTGAGATCTGGAGACTGGCTAGGCCACTCCAGGACCTTGAAATGCTTCTTACGAAGCCACTCCTTCATTGCCCTGGCGGTGTGCTTGGGATCATTATCATGCTGAAAGTCCCATCCATGTTTCATCTTCAATCTCCTTGCTAATGGAAGGAGGTTTGCACTCAAAATCTCACGATACATGGCCCCATTAATTCTTTCATGTACAGGGATCAGTCATCCTGGTCCCTTTGCAGAGAAACAGCCCCAAAGCATGATGTTGCCACCCCCATGCTTCACAGTAGGTATGATGTTGTTCGGATGCAACTCAGCACTTTGTCTCCTCCAAACACGACGAGTTTTGGTTCTACCAAACAGTTCTAATTTGGTTCCATCAGAGCATATGACATTCTCCCAATACTCTTCTGGATAATCCACATGCTCTCTAGAAAACTTCAGATGGGCCTGAACATGTACTGGCTTAATCAGGAGGACATGTCTGGCACTGCAGGATTTGAGTCCCTGGCGGCGTAGTGTGCTACTGATGGTAGCCTTTGTTACAGTGGTCCCAGCTCTATGCAGGTCATTCACTAGGTCCCCCCGTGTGGTTCTGGGATTTTTGGACACCTTTCTTGTGATCATTTTGACCCCACAGGGTGAGATCTTGCGTGGAGCCCCAGATCGAGGGAGATTTTCAGTGGTCTTGAATGTCTTCCATTTTCTTATTATTGCTCCCACAGGTGATTTCATCACACCAATCTGCTTGCCTATTGCAGATTCAGTCTTCCCAGCCTGGTGCAGGGCTACAATTCTGTTTCTGGTGTCCTTCGCCAGCTCTTTGGTCTTCACCATAGTGGAGTTTGGAGTCAGACTGTTTGAGGATGTGCACAGGTGTCTTTTATACTGATAACAAGTACAAACAGGAGCCATTACTACAGGTATTGAGTGGAGAAACAAAGGTAACCCCAGAAAATGAACTTAAATATCAGACTAAAAAATGTAAATAGATATAAAATTGCCTTTATTAAATGTACATTGGCAAACAGTAGTACAAATTAAAAGAAAAAATGTGTGTACGGGTCTGGACAAGTACTCAAGCAGAAATATATATCAATCTCACAAGAGATAAAATAAAAAATAATAATAAAAACCGGACCAGAGGATAATTTATATCTATATAGCTGACAACATATAAGGGCCCCATAGAAATGCTGAGGGAATACTATTGATGCATATAAAAAGAATAATTGTGGATGTCAAATGAAGTTAAATACAAATCTCAGCATCTTATAAAGTGCAAAAAAAGAGAAAAATAAATGAGACTTAGCTCATAGTGATGCAACAAAATGGTGGAAAAACGTTGCCATTAATGTGAATCCATATAGGATAGTGAGGGTGCAAAAAATGCAAACAAAAATACCCACAAATGTACGGACGCACTTATTTAGGGCAATATACCTTTAAAGTCCGGTCTGGTGGAGTCACAGACAACGCGCACACCCCGGGTGACTACACCAGACTGGACTTTAAAGGTATATTGCCCTAAATAAGTGCGTCCGTACATTTGTGGGTATTTTTGTTTGCATTTTTTGCACCCTCACTATCCTATATGGATTCACATTAATGGCAACGTTTTTCCACCATTTTGTTGCATCACTATGAGCTAAGTCTCATTTATTTTTCTCTTTTTTTGCACTTTATAAGATGCTGAGATTTGTATCTAACTTCACTTGACATCCACAATTATTCTTTTTATATGCATCAATAGTATTCCCTCAGCATTTCTATGGGGCCCTTATATGTTGTCAGCTATATAGATATAAATTATCCTCTGGTCCGGTTTTTATTATTATTTTTTATTTTATCTCTTGTGTGATTGATATATATTTCTGCTTGAGTACTTGTCCAGACCTGTGCACACATTTTTTCTTTTAATTTGTACTACTGTTTGCCAATGTACATTTAATAAAGGCAATTTTATATCTATTTACATTTTTTAGTCTGATATTTAAGTTCATTTTCTGGGGTTACCTTTGTTTTGCCTCTTGAGTGGTTATCACTCTTTGTCACTAACACTTTTTGGCTATTATTATATGTCATTGATATATATATATACATACATATACACACACACACGTGTGCATATTTATATTTTTGGGAGTTAATTTGTGCATACCCATTTAGTGTTGTTTTATATATAAGGTATTGAGTGGAGGACAGAGGAGCCTCTTAAAGAAGAAGTTACAGGTCTGTGAGAGCCAGAAATCTTGCATGTGTTTATGTGACCAAATACTTATTTTCCACCATAATTAGCAAAATGAATGATGCCAAATCAGACAAGGTGATTTTCTGGATTTGTTTTCTCATTGTGACTCTCAGTTGTGATCTACCTATGATGGTAATTACAGGCCGCTCTCTACTTTATAAGTGGGAGAACTTGCACAATTGCTCGCTGACTAAATACTTTTTTTTCCCCAATGTAAAATTGTTTGAAAAGTAAAGGTAAGTTCACACAGGGCTTTTTTCCTGCGGTTTATTGCTTTTTTATGCTAATTTTCAGCTGCTTTTTACAGTACCAGCAAAGCCTATGAGATTTCAGAAATCTCATGCACATGGAGCGCCCGATAGGACCCTGGGGTACTCTGTACCAGGTCCGGTCGTGATTAAAGGGGTGGTCACATTGGCAGCAACCCGGTCTGTGCCCCTGGGCGTCCAACTTAAAGGGATGGTATTTAAAGGGGTTTTAAGGAATAAAATTGTTCGTGACTCCACCTGTGGTATTTGGTGAGGGATGACAGACGCTGCTTAAAGGGGTCCACTGGGGTGATGTTATGGCAGCAGGGATGGTATGGCTTCCCACCGGTGAAGCTGGGTCCCCAGGGCTCCTGGTGTATTTGGCAAAGATGATGTGGTGCCAGAAATAAACAGAGGACACGAAGTTGTAGTCTCTACCTTTTTACTGTAGAGTTCAGGCAGCCACAGTCCAGGGTACTGATCACAGGTACAAGTAAGGTCCAGCCGGCTTGGAAGCGAATCTGGAATCTCCCTAACCAGGTGGGGTTGGAAGCCTTCTTTCTAGCCCTGTGTTGTTGTAGTCCCTTGCTGCCTTAGGCCTCACACAAGGTCCTCACGTTCTCTCTGTCCCCCTTTAGGTAGGACACTACCTACATGACAGGTAACTCGAGCCTTTTTACAGGGTCTTTCAGATGACGCCGGGCTCTATCTGCTACTGCGTCTTCGGGTGTTAATGGTGGACAGGTGACTTCAAATCCAGATGTCCACCGGTTTCTGCCAAGGGGCATGAAGTTACCCCCCACAACCTCAGTCTTCCGACTACCGGAATTCTGCGCTTCAGCGTGAAGGAAGCTCAGTCGCAGCCTCCTTCCAGCTCTTTACTTTCCTGCACTCCACTTCTCCTCTCCGTCTCCTACAGACTGCTCTGTTCCTCTCTCCTTCCAGAAGCTGCAGCACCTCACATGGCTGCACGGCCCCAGCTTTCCTCTCAGACTGTCTGCTTCCACTCTGCTCACTCTCCTCTCACCAACTAACTCCTCCACCAGTCCATGAGACACAGATACCAGATACCCACATTGTCTAAATACCTTGCATAAAATTATGCAAAACAAAGCCTCAAAAAAGAGGACAGCAAAGGAAACCAACTGCATATACTATCTAGAAAAATTAGGAGGAAGAGGGAGTACTTAGGTTAAAAACAGTATTTTATTGTGAAAATTTAATAAAGTGTAAGGGTATGTGCACACGTCAGGATTTCTTGCAGAAATTTCCTGAAGAAAACCGGAAATTTTCTGCAAGAAATCCGCATTTTTTTTTTTTTTAGTTTTTTTCCCGTTTTTTTTTTTGCGTTTTTTTTAGCATTTTGCAAGCGAAATTAGCTTGCAGAATGCTAAAGTTTTCCAAGCGATCTGTAGCATCTCTTGGAAAACTGACTGACAGGTTGGTCACACTTGTCAAACATAGTGTTTGACAAGTGTGACCAACTTTTTACTATAGATGCTGCCTATGCAGTATCAATAGTAAAAGATAGAATGTTTAAAAATAATTTAAAAAAAATTAAAAAAAATGGTTATACTCACCTGCAGACAGCCGATCTCCTCAGCGGCGTCCGTTCCTATAGATGATTCGTGTGGACTATTGTTTTGTTAGCTGGCACAAGGATTATCGGGAGGTGCCCCCGAACCGGTTCCGTTGGACTAATTGTGGACTCTGTAGATCTACCTGCATGTGTTGTTCCAGCGTTCTTGATAATAAATCTGTGGAATCATCCATTGGCCTGTTGTCCCTTCTTGCTCTGCCGTACACCCCGTCACATGCAGGACCTTCGATGATGTCGCGGTCACGTGAGCGGTCACATGAGCGGTCACGCGACCAATCACAAGACCGCAACGTCATCGCAGATCCTTCACCACACACCATCTATAGGAACGGAAGCGGCAGCATGCACTGCTGAGAGGCGGGAAGACTCCGGGGGCCATCGAAGGTGAGTATATCACTATTTTTTATTTTAATTCTTATTTTTTGACCAATTATATGGTGCCCAGTCCATGGAGGAGAGTCTCCTCTCCTCCACCCTGGGTACCAACCGCACATAATCTGCTTACTTCCCGCATGGTGTGCACAGCCCCGTGCGGGAAGTAAGCAGATCAATGGACCCCTAGGTGTGCGGAATCCCCGCAATTCCGCAAATTTAATGAACATGTTGCTTTTTTTTCCGCGATGCGATTTTTTCGCGGAAAAAAATGCAACATTTGCACAAGAAATGCGGAATACACTGTAAATAATAGGAGGCATATGTAAACGGTTTTTTTGCGTTTTTTTCGCGTTTTTATCATGTTTTTATAGCGAAAAAAACCGCGAAAAATACTGAACGTGTGCACATGGCTTAACACACAGTAAAAATTACAACAGGATGACACAAAAGATCATGAGTGCCATATACCCCACGTAGCTGTCAGTATCACATGGATCAGGACGGCATGCCATAATAGTGCCATAGTATGGTCTCATTGAAGAAATCCTTATACAATAGCTCCACTTTCTGGCCTGGAGTCAGAACAGTGTTGTATGTGCTGAATACCTGATAAAGGGATCTTTTTTTGCTTCCAAGCATGGCATCACTCTGCTTGTGAGGAAAGCAATGCCAGTGTAACAACCGGTTACCTTTGGTGTTACACACACACACATTGTTTTTTGTGTGATCAGTATTTTGTGCTTTGCTGCATTTTTTTGGACATAGAGCATGTCACTTCTTTTAGGCTATGTGCACACGTTGCGGATTAGGCTTAGGAATTTCTGGTGCGGAATCTGCGTCTCTTGGCAGAAAACGCAGGTGCGGATTTGACGCGATTTTTGTGCGAATTTTGTGCGTTTTCGTTGCAGATTTGCTGCGGATTTACTGCTTTTTTTACCCCTGCGGATTTTTATAAAGGAATGGGTACAAAAATGCTGCAGATCTGCAGCTTTTCCGCATGGAATTTTCCGCACCATCAGCACAGTGTTTTTTTTTTTCACATTGATTTACATTGTACTGTGAATCACTTGTGGATCTGCAGCGTTTCTGCACTGCAAAAAACGCTGCAGATCCGCAGGAAATCCGCAACGTGTGCACATACCCTAAGCGTTTTTCCAGCGTTTTCCACCCATTGATTTGAAATGAATGGTGAAAAATCGCTGCAAATAAGCAGGTTGACTTTTTTTCAGTGTATTTGCTGCAGAGAAGTCAAGGACAGCGGGATGTGATGTCACACTCGGCTCTGCTACATCTAGATGGCCGGCTGCATGGTGCGTCCATATGGTGCGTCCATACAGCCCGTCATCCAGCAGAGCGGACCCCAACCCCATTCACTTGTATGGAGGGTCCGACAATAGAGTGTTCGACACGCTGTCATATGCATGAAATCGCGGCAAACACCGCTTCTGATCGGCGGGGATTATGTCAGAGAGCCGCGCTTCCCACGCTGTTAAATGACAGCGGGAGCATTCACCTCTGATCACTGGGGTCAGCTGATGGGACTACTACACATTACATACATTACATTACTGATCCTGAGTTACATCCAGTATTATACCCCAGAGCTGCACTCACTATTCTGCTGGTGCAGTCACTGTGTACATACATTACATTACTGATCCTGAGTTACCTCCTGTATTATACTCCAGAGCTGCACTCACTATTCTGCTGGTGCAGTCACTGTGTACATACATTACATTACTGATCCTGAGTTACATCCAGTATTATACCCCAGAGCTGCACTCACTATTCTGCTGGTGCAGTCACTGTGTACATACATTACATTACTGATCCTGAGTTACATCCTGTATTATACCCCAGAGCTGCACTCACTATTCTGCTGGTGCAGTCACTGTGTACATACATTACATTACTGATCCTGAGTTACATCCTGTATTATACCCCAGAGCTGCACTCACTATTCTGCTGGTGCAGTCACTGTGTACATACATTATATTACTGATCCTGAGTTACATCCTGTATTATACCCCAGAGCTGCACTCACTATTCTGCTGGTGCAGTCACTGTGTACATACATTACATTACTGATCCTGAGTTACATCCTGTATTATACCCCAGAGCTGCACTCACTATTCTGCTGGTGCAGTCACTGTGTACATACATTACATTACTGATCCTGAGTTACATCCTGTATTATACTCCAGAGCTGCACTCACTATTCTGCTGGTGCAGTCACTGTGTACATACATTACATTACTGATCCTGAGTTACATCCTGTATTATACCCCAGAGCTGCACTCACTATTCTGCTGGTGCAGTCACTGTGTACATACATTACTGATCCTGAGTTACATCCTGTATTATACTCCAGAGCTGCACTCACTATTCTGCTGGTGCAGTCACTGTGTACATACGTTACATTACTGATCCTGAGTTACATCCTGTATTATACCCCAGAGCTGCACTCACTATTCTGCTGGTGCAGTCACTACATACATTACATTACTGATCCTGAGTTACATCCTGTAGATCTTTTATTATAAAAATGAAAAACATAACAATAATAATAACAGAAACAAAACAGAAATATTAGCCAGAAAAAAAATAATCAGTATACTGAACACTGGTCCAGCCGCTCATTCTCTCCTCTCACACATATTATACAGTATATACAGAACAATAACTTCAGGTCCGGTCACCAAACAAAATAATAATAACAAATAAAATAAACAATGGCAAACAAAGACTATATACATGAACTTTTTTTTTTTTTTTTAGTTTTAAATAAAATAACTACAAATTAAACAAATATCTACAATACTACAAGCTATCCTCCATTCCCAACCCCCCGCACTGACCTGAGAGCTGGTCCTGCGTCTCATGCCTCAGTCCATGTCCATCAGGCAGTGCCAGTTTTTCCCCCAAACAACCCAGTGTCCCATAGTCCCACAAGATAAACCCACCTCCCCCCTTTCCCACCACCCAACCTAACACCTACACCCAAATCTATATCCCCATATACATTATATACAGCAGCACACACCACAATAATCACAACTCACGAAGCCCAAGTTCGGCGCCTGCAGCCCTACATCACTGTATAATCAAACAAAACAAAAATCTACAGTGTCAGCAGCAGCCCACCACCAGGAAAGGAGATGACCAGACTAGGGCACACTAAAAGAAAAGCCCCTCCAGAGGAGCGCGGCCCTCCGTGTGCCCAGTCTCCCATACTCCAGAGAGCGCACCTTCACCAGGTCACCGAGTATGGTCCTAAACACATCGTCCACTGGGAGGATTTTTCGTTGCGTCGATACTAAGCACCGTGCATTCCACGTGTGATACCTAACCACTGCGCTAACTAGAAATAAGGTGCAGCGGTCCCGACCACCCAGGTCTCCGAATGCTCCATAGGCCCATTCCGCATAGGAGAGACCGGCCAGCCGAGACCAGCCAATGAAGGCGCCCACCCTGTTGTACACCTCTGTGTTGAAGGGACAATGAAGCAGGAAGTGGTCCATGCTTTCCAGCAAGGTACCACAATGCTCCCGAGGACAATTCCTGTCCTCAGAGCTCCTACACTTCAGACTGTCCCTCACACACAGTTTCCCATGGAAGCAGCGCCAAACCAAGTCCCAAAACTTCGAGGGGATCCTGATAGAATTCAAAAGATGCAAACCCACCCCAAGATCCCGACTTGGGCAGTCCCTGAGCGCCAGAGGCCTCTGGAAATAGGTCAACAGAACCCTACTGTCAAGTAGTTTCCTTGGCAGAGTCCTGATCTCCCACATTCCCAGACCCCACCGACGAATTACCTTCAGAACCAAGGTAGCGTAAGCCGGAAGATGTCCATGCGGTGTGCGAAGATCCTTCACTTGCCCTCCTGTCTCCCATTCCTGAAAGAAAGGCTGAAACCATCCCCTACAGGAGAATACCCACGGAGGAGCCCTCTCTTTCCAGAGGTTTGCGATATTGATCTTAATGAAGGTATCCACAAGGAATACCACAGGGTTGACCATACCCAACCCTCCTAGTCTCCTCGTACGGTAAGTAACCTCCCTCTTGACCAGGTTCAGTCTATTCCCCCATAACAGTTGGAAGAACAAACTGTAGACCCGAGTCCAGAGAGATTCCGGCAAGATGCACACACTGCCCAGATAAATCAGTAAAGGGAGCAGGTAAGTTTTGCTCAGGTTTACCCTTTCCCTTAGGGTCAAAGACCAACCCTTCCATTGGTTCACCTTCTGAGTGGCGATCTCTAGCCTGCTGTCCCAATTTTGTTTGGGGTAATCCCCCTGGCCAAATTCGATGCCAAGGACTTTTGCAGAGACTTTGGGTCCTGGAAGGGTGTCCGGGAGCTCAAAACCAGGATCTCCTCCTCCCAGCCAGAGACTCTCACACTTATCCCGGTTGATCTTGGACCCGGATGTCTCCGAGTAGCGATCTACCTCTGACATCAGCCACCCTGCCTCCTCGTGAGAGGAAGCAAACACAGTGACATCATCGGCATACGCCACCACCCTCAGAGTGGCTTCCGGTGCTGCCTGATCCATCCCGATCCCGGCCAACGGTCCACGCTCCACCCTCCTAAGAAGAGGGTCAATCGCAAACACGTACAGCAGCGGGCTCAAGGGACAACCCTGGCGAACACCGGACCCAACCTCAAAAGAGCTACCAATCCAACCATTCACAAGCGGGAAACTCTCTGCCCCACTGTACAAGGTCTTAAGCCAATCAACAAACCCCCCCGGCAGGCCATATCTCAGAAGGACGGACCAGAGGTACTCGTGATTAACCCGATCAAACGCTTTTGCCTGGTCCAGTGACAGCATGTACCCCTTCCAGTGACCAGCCCTACCCTGCTCCACTGCCTCTCGGACACAGAGCACAGCACTAAATGTGCTGTGGCCTGGAACAGAGCAATGCTGGGCCCCCGAAAGGAGTCGGGGTGCAAATTTCACCAGCCGATTAAACAGCACCTTTGCCAGAACCTTCCTGTCTGCATTGAGAAGCGCTATGGGACGCCAATTCTCAATGCAAGACGGGTCCTTACCCTTTGACAAGATGATCAGAGCAGACCTCCTCATTGACTTCGGCAGAGTGCCCGAGGAAAGACACTCATTGAATACCTCAGTCAAGAGGGGAACCAAAACGTCCTTAAAGGTCTTATAGAATTCAGATGTTAAGCCATCTGGACCAGGCGATTTTTTGGGAGCAAGCCCTTCAATCGCCAACTGAACTTCCTCTTCCCTGATCATTTCTGTCAAAACGTCAAGAGAGGGGTCTACCCCTGGTTCGGGGACAGCTTCTGCCAGGAAAGCCGACATCTCATCCCAATCAAGATCCCTCTTCCCCAAGAGGTGCGAGTAGAAGGATCTGACAACCTCCAGGATCCCTGATCTGGATCGCCTCAGGGACCCCGTAGTGTCGACCAGTCCTGTAACCACTTTACTATTCACTGACATCTTGCAGTTTCTGTAAGGGTCGGGCGAGCGGTACTTCCCGTAATCCCTCTCAAAAACCAAAGATGCGTGTCTATCGTACTGACACCTCATAAGCAAAGATTTCACTCTGGAGATCTCCTCGCGGCTACCTCCAGTTGAGACAAGATGCTCGAGTTTCCTCCTCAGACCCTGATACAGGCGGTACCTGCTCAGACTCCTGAGGCTCGAGAGCTGGTGGAAGAATCTCGCCACCCTTTCCTTGAACATCTCCCACCACTCTGACCTACTACTACAAAGATCCAGTAAGGGTACCTGGCTCTGAAGAAAATCCTCAAAGGACTGTCTTATCTCCGCTTCTTCCAAGAGAGACGAATTGAGCCTCCAAAAGCCTCTTCCCATCCGGAGGGTCTCTGTAACATTCAGAGAAAACAAAATTAAACAGTGGTCGGAGAACTCCACCTCAACAACAGACACTGCTGAAGAGACAGCTTCCTCCTTTAAATAAAACCTATCTATTCTGGACCTACAGTTACCTCTATGATAGGTGAACCCCTCGTGGCCTGGGGTGTGCCGAATGTGGACATCCACCAGGCGAGCCTCACTAGCTATACTATTAAGGGCGACGCTATCATAAGTCAGCTTGTCTCTGGAACCTCCTCTATCTCGGGGCCTCGTGACAGCATTGAAGTCCCCTCTAAAGACAACCTGCCGACTTGTAAAAAGGTAGGGCTTGATCCTCATAAAGAGACACTTCCGGTCCCACTTAGATTGGGGACCATAGATGTTAATGAGCCGGAGCTCTTGTCCCTTCATGAGGACATCTAAGATCAGGCACCTCCCCATTTCTAACTCAATAACCCATCGGCATTCCACCGGTGCGGTAAAAAGGACTGCCACTCCGCTATACGGCTCGGCCGCAAGAGACCAATAGGAGGGCCCGAGTCTCCACTCCCTCTTAGCTTTAAACACATCTGCCATGTTTGGCAGCCTGGTCTCTTGCAAAAAGAAAATGTCAGCTTCAACCCGGCTGAGAAAATCAAAGGCCGCAAATCTAGCTGTATTTGACTTTATGCTGGCGACATTAATGGACGCCAGCGTCAACGGAGTGGGTTCCGCCATCATTGGTGATTGAGTTAGATGGCTTTCTTTTTCCCACTCCCCTTATCCTCTGCCTCAGAGGAGGAATCCTTCCCCCTCTTTAATGACATGGAGGTATCCATTTCCACGCGTTTTTTATTTTTTTCGTCCTCGTCTCCGGACTCTGGGCCAGTCCCTCCCTCCAAGGATCTTACGTTCCCAGAAGGAGGAGACTCGGCGCCCCCTGTGAGCCCCGCCGAAGCCAGAACCTCACCCTTAGCTTCCTCCTCAGAGGAAGAGATGTTTTCAAGGGCTTGGAACCGGTTAGAAAGACCAACCAGAGGGGAGTCGGTTTTTCCTTCCTTAGGTACCTTGGTCAGAGTGAGAGAAGATTTTTTATCTCCCTTCTTTCTCTTCTTTTTGGTGCCGAGCTTACGCTTGTCCTCTAGCCACTGCCTATTATCCTCATCCATACTTTCATAATGGGAGGACTCTGAGGCAGTGGCACTCTCCTCCCTGTGGATCCTCCTGACCTCCTCATCCAACTCATCATCCCTTGGGGCCTCAGCAGCAAGACTGGCATCCAGGACAGGGGCCGCCCCAGTAGCCCGAGGCTCGCCCAGCTCCCTATCCTGTCTGCGCTTGTCTAGACGCCTTAGCTGGGCAGGCGTCTTTTTATTGCTTTTCTTCCTTGGCCCCTCAGCTCCCTCACCCTTGCTAGTCCCTTCCCCAGCAGAATCAGCCTCACGGCTTTCTCCCACCGGGGTCACGACTGCGTTAGCGAAGGAGCGAGGACAACGGCTGAATGGGTGACCTAACTCACCACACAGGTGGCACCTAATCTCCACACAAGATGCAGCAAGATGGCCGACATCCCCACACAATGCACACTTCTGCACAGTGCAGTTTGCGCTGAAGTGTGTGGGGTCGCCGCACTTGTGACAGAGCTTCGGTTGCCCCTGGTAGAAGACCAGGATACGATCCCTACCCAGGAAGGCAGATGATGGTATGTGGGCAACCGTACCACCTGAACGCTTAAGTTTTACCATAAACGTCCAGGCCCCTGACCAGATACCAAACTCGTCACGGTTTTTCTTTGGCATCTCCACTACCTCTCCATACCGGCCAAGCCACGTCATGATGTCATAACAAGAAAGCGACTCGTTACATGTCATCACGGTCACTTTCTTGACTTGATTTTGGCGAGACACCGCCTGAACGGCAAAGTCTCGCCAGCCGGGCTCATTTTTTGCCAACTCATAGTTCGACCAGAAAAGTTCAAGCCCCTCCGGCCGAACAAAGCTGACATCAAACTCAGGTGTGGAATAGGGATGTATCAAGGCGTAGATGTCAATCGCCTTGAAGCCCATCCTCAGCAGGAGCTCCACAACCTTCGACCTTGGAGGACACGCATCACTGCCCCTCCACCGAAGACGGACCACATTCCTACGCACACTACCCGGCCCGGCTGTTGGGAGGGACCACACTGTATCCCCCCCTCTTTGCTCTCGGAAGGCCCCGAGGCCATGCCTCTCTATCCAGAAGGATAGATCAATCTCTCGACCCTCTACCATTAGTGATCTCTCTCCCCTCTTTAGAGCCTCCAGGAGACGCCGTTGCAACATGCCGTCCCCAGAGCCCAGAGACGAGGAGGACGCCCTATTTCCCCCGGAGGTGACAGCGGCATAACTCCTGACAGGTGCTGCCACCACCGGGGGGGCAACCGGACCAGTGACCACATCCACACCAATAGTATCACCATTACCCACCTCCATAACCTCCTCACCCTCCACCAAACCAGCAACCACACCACTAGACAAAGAGTTTTCCTCATCCATACCCACCACCACATTCACTCCTGCTGGACCAGTGACAACAGGGGGTGACATTTTGGCCTCCGCATCATCAGGCACAAGGGGCTGAGTCTCCTCCACAGAACTGGAGGTGACCTCACCCCTGGTTTTATGTGTGCCCTCCGCATCATCAGTTGATATTTTCCGCTGCTTCATGGTTGCTACCAGGCGCCGCTGATCTTTCGCTGCTGTGAGGCACCACTGATCCTTAGCATCAGGATCTTGTTGACCAGCGGCGCCAACACAGAACAGGACTTTGGTGGGAGGACCGGAACGCCCAGCCCCGGTAACCCCCTCACACTGCCGCCGCTTCTCAACTAAGTGATCAGCGGCAACAGCATTCAGGGGCGCCGAGGCTACCGGAGCTGCCCCTGACACCGGGCTGCTCCCCCCTCCCACTGGGGAGCGCACCACAGTATCGTGGCCTGATTTTTCGCCCGCCGCCGGGCCGCCCTCACTGTCCAGCCTCTCGGCTGATGCACCTGCTGCTACGTCCCCGCTACTACAAGCAGAGACGGAGCTCTGCGCCTCACTACATTGCTTTGTAGTCTCCCCGCGCCTTTGCACCGGATCCACAGCAGAACCCGGGCTGGGCTGGGCAACGGGGCTTATACAGCGAGCTGACCCTGCAGCCGACTCAGGGGGTACAGGGAGGGGGGCATATACATAGCTTACCGCTTCCTGCAGCTTAGGTTTGATCTTCTTCACCTTTTTTTTCCGGCCCCCAGGTGCCTCCTCTGGCAAATCATCACCAAGATGGAAGTTCTGAAGGCACACTGGGGACTCCAGGAGCTTGATCTCTGCCATTAGCGCCCCTCCCTGGTCGATGTCACTGTCCTCCCCAGAGCCAGCAGAACTGCGACGAGATGTCATTGTCGCCTGTCCAGCAGGAAGCTTGCTGCACGTGGCCTGTGAGTGACTAAGCAGGCTGCCAGGTGGGGCTTTCTGCTGGTCATCCTCCTCCTTCTCATCATCATCATCATCCACCTGGCTCCCAGGCTGCAGCCCTATCTGCCTTTGCTCTCTGTTATCAGCCATTTCTCTAAATCGGTCTTCATTTTGCAATTTTTCTTTAAATGGTCCACTTTTTTCTTGGATAAAAGCTTTTCTTACCTCCAGGTCATTAATTTCAAGCTTCAGCCTCTTTACCTCCGCCTGGAATTGCGTCTTCCTGGGTCTGGAGGCGCCTGCAGCTTTTGCGCTTGTGCAGCGCAGCTCCTCCCGGAGCCTTCTCAATCTCTTGCTTGCTTCTTCATACTCACGAAGGTGGCTCATGACCCGGGAGGCATAGGTGGACACAGACTCCCGGGGTCTCTGCAGCGCCCAACCCTCCTCGGTGAGGTCGGCCTCACCTCCGTGAGCACTCAGCTTTCCTCCGGAAGGGCTGTCATCCTGCACGCTAGCAAGCTTCTCCTCCATGGAAGCCTTGCGGCTTCTCTGGGTCTCTGCAGACCTGGGGGGAGTAGGAGCCACATTGCTGCGACTCCTGGTGGAGCGTCTCACCCCCGAATCCTCTGATGTGCAGGCTTTTTGCTGGTTCTTTCTGCCCCCCGCCAGCCTGGTCCGGGAAGCAGAAGCCTGGGACTTGGCTCCTTCACTCATCCCAGGAAACCCACTCACTCCCTGGGTAAGAGAGAGCGCAGGTCCCCGGGCGGAGAGGTGGTGGTTCCCAGGAGCTCAGGAGCACACAGCAGGTTCAGCAGCGACCGCACCCACAATCAACACAGTGAGTAGCAGCTGAGCAGAGCTGCACCCACTATCCTGCTGGTGCAGTCACTGTGTACATACATTACATTACTGATCCTGAGTTACATCCTGTATTATACCCCAGAGCTGCACTCACTATTCTGCTGGTGCAGTCACTGTGTACATACATTACATTACTGATCCTGAGTTACATCCTGTATTACACCCCAGAGCTGCACTCACTATTCTGCTGGTGCAGTCACTGTGTACATACATTACATTACTGATCCTGAGTTACATCCTGTATTATACCCCAGAGCTGCACCCACTATCCTGCTGGTGCAGTCACTGTGTACATACATTACATTACTGATCCTGAGTTACATCCTGTATTATACCCCAGAGCTGCACTCACTATTCTGCTGGTGCAGTCACTGTGTACATACATTACATTACTGATCCTGAGTTACATCCTGTATTGTACCCCAGAGCTGCACTCACTATTCTGCTGGTGCAGTCACTGTGTACATACATTACATTACTGATCCTGAGTTACATCCTGTATTATACCCCAGAGCTGCACCCACTATCCTGCTGGTGCAGTCACTGTGTACATACATTACATTACTGATCCTGAGTTACATCCTGTATTATACCCCAGAGCTGCACTCACTATTCTGCTGGTGCAGTCACTGTGTACATACATTACATTACTGATCCTGAGTTACATCCTGTATTATACCCCAGAGCTGCACTCACTATTCTGCTGGTGCAGTCACTGTGTACATACATTACATTACTGATCCTGAGTTACATCCTGTATTATACCCCAGAGCTGCACTCACTATTCTGCTGGTGCAGTCACTGTGTACATACATTACATTACTGATCCTGAGTTACATCCTGTATTATACCCCAGAGCTGCACTCACTATTCTGCTGGTTGTAAACAGCTATCTGTGCTGTGTACAGTCAGACATTTTTGGGCTCTTCCGTTCCCTCCCACATGTGATGTATATCTGCACTTTGTGGCGCTCGCAGATCCTTCAGACTCATTATCACATGACTGATTTACGCTCTTTGATCTGCTGCTTTCTCGGGATGGTGGAGGTTGGATTTCTGGTTAGAGGTTTTATTCTTCAAAAATTCCTTTGTCCCGATCCTCAGACACAAGATTTGAGCGCTTCTGATTCTGATGCCCCATCACAGGTACAGGTACAGGTACGATTACTGCACCTGCGCTGTCACCCCAAAACTAATTCAAAGGAGTGTGAATGTTCCCCTTCTCCGGAGTCTTCTCTTCTGGGGAAATGGTTCTCAGATGTTCTTGAGAAAACTGCTTGACAAGGGCCATGACTCCCATTACATTACCGGATGGTGGTGGATCGGAGATTGTAGAGTGTGGGGGAATCTATGATGAATGATTGACACCTCGCTGCAACAGTCCTCAAACATCCCTGAAAATACTGAGAAGAGGAGCAGAGGAAGGAGAGCAGAACCATAAAGTAGGAAGAAAATAGCCTAGAAAACAGGGAATGGTAAGAAGACGAAAAAGAAGAGAACCGAGAAGGACAGAAAAGAAGGGAGAACAAGAGATCCAAGAAAAGGGAAGGAAAGACCTGGAGAAGAAAGCTGAGAAAAGAGGAGAAGAAAAGGAGGAAGAAGAATAGAGAAGAGGAGGAATGAGAAATGGGAAAGGAAGAGAAATGGAGAGGAGCAAGGCAGACTACAAACAAAGATATAGAAAGGAAGGAAAGAGGGAAACAGAGAAATCAACATAATAGAAAAGGGTGAAAAAAATAGAACTGAAGGGAAAAAGAACAGAAAAGGGAAAGATGAAAGTAAAAAATATGGAAGCAAAGGGAAGAAAGGAAGGAAGGAAATAAGGAAATGTAGAAGCAAATTAAGAAGTAGGATGGAAGAAGAATACAGAAGAAAAAAGCTACAAGAAAGAATATACAGAAGGGATGAGGGAAAGAAAAGAAAGCAAGAAGAAAAAGAAAATTAAGCAAAGTTGGATAAAGAAAAATGGAATGAGGAAGAATAAAGTGATGAATGGTTTCTCGATGAATGCCCGGTCCGTGCACTGATCCTCCTCTGTAACTCTGGGAGGACCTGGCCGGTGTGGCGTTTTTTGCTGCCTCCATCTCCTGATTTCTTGCTTGGTTTCTCGGTGGATGCCCGGTCTGTGCACTGATCCTCCTCTGTAACTCTGGGAGGACGTGGCCGGTGTGGCGTTCTTTGCTGCTGTCATCTCCTGATTTCTTGCTTGGTTTCTCGGTGGATGCCCGGTCTGTGCACTGAGCCTCCTCTGTAACTCTGGGAGGACGTGGCCGGTGTGGCTTTTTTTGCTGCCGCCATCTCCTGATTTCTTGCTTGGTTTCTCGGTGGATGCCCGGTCTATACACTGATCCTCCTCTGTAACTCTGGGAGGACGTGGCCGGTGTGGCATTTTTTGCTGCCGCCATCTCCTGATTTCTTGCTTGGTTTCTCAGTGGATGCCCGATCCGTGCACTGATCCTCTTCTGTATCTCTGAGAGGACGTGGCCGGTGTGGCGTTCTTTTGCTGCCGCCATCTCCTGATTTCTTGCTTGGTTTCTCGATGGATGCCCGGTCTGTGCACTGATCCTCCTCTGTAACTCTGGGAGGACGTTGCCGTTGTGGCGTTTTTCGCTGCCTCCATCTCCTGCTTTCTTGCTTGGGTTCTGGATGTCTGGTCCACGCACTGATCCTCCTCTGTATCTCTGAGAGGACGTGGCCGGTGTAGTGTTTTTTGCTGCTGCCATCTCCTCATTTCTTGCTTGGTTTCTCGGTGGATGTCTGGTCTGTGCACTGATTCTCCTCTGTAAGGCTAGGTTCACATTGCGTTAGTGGGTGATCGCTAACGAACAGCGTTGCACGGCGAAAATGTCGCAATTAACGCCGTGCCACGGGTCCGTTAGCGCGCCCATTGACAGCAATGTAAATTTCGCCTGTAGCGCATCGCTAGCGCGTGCCTTTTTCGGCTCGCGGTAGCGATGTGCCGTTCTTTTGTGACGCGCCGCGGACGCTCGTCCGCGGCGCGCCCGAGGTCCGTTCCCCGCTCTCGCAGATCGGGGATCTGCGAGAGTGGGGACGTTAACGCGACCCCTAAATGTGGCCCCGAAAAATACATTGCGTTAGCGCAATCCGCTAGCGCTAGCGCTAAACGGATTGCCCTAACGCAATGTGAACCTAGCCTAACTCTGGGAGGACGTGGCCGGTGTGGCTTTCTTTGCTGCCGCCATCTCCTGATTTCTTGCTTGGTTTCTCGGTGGATGCCCGGTCTATACACTGATCCTCCTCTGTAACTCTGGGAGGACGTGGCCTGTCATGATTCTCAATGGCGAGAGAACATAGCCCAGCATATATGAGAACTAGCTCTTGGAAGATGGAAACTATACTGACCATGAACTAAACCTGCCGCACAACTAGAAGTGGCCGGGTAGCATGCCTACGTTTTTTTATCCCTAGATGCCCAGCGCCAGCCGGAGAACTACCTAATCCTAGCAGAGGAAAAGACAGTCCTGGCTCACCTCTAGAGAAATTTTCCCAAAGGGCAGACAGAGGCCCCCACATATATTGGCGGTGATTTAAGATGAAATGACAAATGTAGTATGAAAATAGGTTTAGCAAAATCGAGGTCCGCTTACTAGATAGCATGAAGACAGAAAGGGCACTTTCATGGTCAGTAGAAAACCCTATCAAAACACCATCCAGAAATTACTTTAAGACTCTAGCATTAACTCATAACACCAGAGTGGCAATTTCCGCTCACAAGAGCTTTCCAGACACAGTAACGAAACAGCAGCTGTGAACAGGAACAAAATGCAAAAACACACAAGGACAAAAGTCCAACTTAGCTGGGAGTTGTCTAGTAGCAGGAACAAGCACAGAAAGGCTACTGATTACATTGTTGACCGGCATGAAACTGACAGAGGAGCAAGGTTATATAGCGACTCCCACATCCTGATAGGAGCAGGTGAACAGAGGGGATGATGCACACAAGTTAAATTCCACAAGTGGCCACCGGGGGAGCCCAGAATCCAATTTCACAACAGTACCCCCCCCTCAAGGAGGGGGCACCGAACCCTCACCAGAACCACCAGGGCGATCAGGATGAGCCCTATGAAAGGCACGGACAAGATCGGAGGCATGAACATCAGAGGCAGTGACCCAAGAATTATCCTCCTGACCATATCCCTTCCATTTGACCAGATACTGGAGTTTCCGTCTGGAAACACGAGAGTCCAAGATCTTTTCCACAACGTACTCCAACTCACCCTCAACCAACACCGGAGCAGGAGGCTCAACGGAAGGCACAGCTGGTACCTCATACCTGCGCAACAATGACCGATGAAAAACATTATGAATCGAAAAGGATGCAGGGAGGTCCAAACGGAAGGACACAGGGTTAAGAATCTCCAATATCTTGTACGGGCCGATGAACCGAGGCTTAAACTTAGGAGAAGAAACCCTCATAGGGACAAAACGAGAAGACAACCACACCAAGTCCCCAACACAAAGCCGAGGACCAACACGACGACGGCGGTTGGCAAAAAGCTGAGTCTTCTCCTGGGACAACTTCAAATTGTCCACCACCTGCTCCCAAATCTGATGCAACCTCTCCACCACAGCATCCACTCCAGGACAATCCGAAGATTCCACTTGACCGGAGGAAAATCGAGGATGAAACCCCGAATTACAGAAAAACGGGGACACCAAGGTGGCAGAGCTGGCCCGATTATTGAGGGCGAACTCCGCCAAAGGCAAAAAAGCAACCCAATCATCCTGATCCGCAGACACAAAACACCTCAAATATGTCTCCAAGGTCTGATTAGTCCGCTCGGTCTGGCCATTAGTCTGAGGATGGAAAGCAGACGAAAAAGACAAATCTATGCCCATCCTAGCACAGAATGCCCGCCAAAATCTAGACACGAATTGGGTCCCTCTGTCAGAAACGATATTCTCCGGAATACCATGCAAACGAACAACATTTTGAAAAAACAGAGGAACCAACTCGGAAGAAGAAGGCAACTTAGGCAAGGGAACCAGATGGACCATCTTAGAGAAACGGTCACACACCACCCAGATGACAGACATCTTCTGAGAAACAGGCAGATCCGAAATAAAATCCATCGAGATGTGCGTCCAAGGCCTCTTCGGGATAGGCAAGGGTAACAACAGTCCACTAGCCCGAGAACAACAAGGCTTGGCCCGAGCACAAACGTCACAAGACTGCACAAAGCCTCGCACATCTCGTGACAGGGAAGGCCACCAGAAGGACCTTGCCACCAAATCCCTGGTACCAAAGATTCCAGGATGACCTGCCAACGCAGAAGAATGAACCTCAGAGATGACTCTACTGGTCCAATCATCAGGAACAAACAGTCTGCCAGGTGGGCAACGATCAGGTCTATCCGCCTGAAACTCCTGCAAGGCCCGCCGCAGGTCTGGAGAAACGGCAGACAATATCACTCCATCTTTAAGGATACCTGTGGCCTCAGAATTACCAGGGGAGTCAGGCTCAAAACTCCTAGAAAGGGCATCCGCCTTAACATTCTTAGAACCCGGTAGGTAAGACACCACAAAATTAAACCGAGAGAAAAACAACGACCAGCGCGCTTGTCTAGGATTCAGGCGCCTGGCAGACTCAAGGTAAATTAAATTTTTGTGGTCAGTCAATACCACCACCTGATGTCTGGCCCCCTCAAGCCAGTGACGCCACTCCTCAAAAGCCCACTTCATGGCCAAAAGCTCCCGATTCCCAATATCATAATTCCGCTCGGCGGGCGAAAATTTACGGGAAAAAAAAGCACAAGGTCTCATCACGGAGCAATCGGAACTTCTCTGCGACAACACCGCCCCAGCTCCGATTTCAGAAGCGTCGACCTCAACCTGAAAAGGAAGAGCAACATCAGGCTGACGCAACACTGGGGCGGAAGAAAAGCGGCGCTTGAGCTCCCGAAAGGCCTCCACAGCATCAGGGGACCAATCAGCAACATCAGCACCCTTCTTAGTCAAATCAGTCAATGGTTTTACAACATCAGAAAAACCAGCAATAAATCGACGATAAAAGTTAGCAAAGCCCAAAAATTTCTGAAGACTCTTAAGAGAAGAGGGTTGCGTCCAATCACCAATAGCCTGAACCTTGACAGGATCCATCTCGATGGAAGAGGGGGAAAAAATGTATCCCAAGAAGGAAATCTTCTGAACCCCAAAAACACACTTAGAACCCTTCACACACAAGGAATTAGACCGCAAAACCTGAAAAACCCTCCTGACCTGCTGGACATGAGAGTCCCAGTCATCTGAAAAAATCAGAATATCATCCAGATACACAATCATAAATTTATCCAAATAATCGCGGAAAATGTCATGCATAAAGGACTGGAAGACTGAAGGGGCATTAGAAAGACCAAAAGGCATCACCAAATACTCAAAATGGCCCTCGGGCGTATTAAATGCGGTTTTCCACTCATCCCCCTGCTTGATTCGCACCAAATTATACGCCCCACGGAGATCAATCTTAGAGAACCACTTGGCCCCCTTTATACGAGCAAACAAATCAGTAAGCAGTGGTAACGGATATTGATATTTAACCGTGATTTTATTCAAAAGACGATAATCAATACACGGCCTCAAAGAGCCGTCTTTCTTAGACACAAAGAAAAAACCGGCTCCTAAGGGAGATGACGAAGGACGAATATGTCCCTTTTCCAAGGACTCCTTTATATATTCTCGCATCGCAGCATGTTCAGGCACAGACAGATTAAATAAACGACCCTTAGGGTATTTACTACCCGGGATCAAGTCTATGGCACAATCGCACTCCCGGTGCGGAGGTAGTGAACCAACCTTGGGTTCTTCAAAAACGTCACGAAAGTCAGACAAGAATTCAGGAATCTCAGAGGGAATAGATGATGAAATGGAAACCAAAGGTACGTCCCCATGAGTTCCTTTACATCCCCAGCTTAACACAGACATAGCTCTCCAGTCGAGGACTGGGTTATGAGATTGCAGCCATGGCAATCCCAGCACCAAAACATCATGTAGATTATACAGCACCAGAAAGCGAATAACCTCCTGGTGATCCGGATTAACACGCATAGTCACTTGTGTCCAGTATTGTGGTTTATTACTAGCCAATGGGGTGGAGTCAATCCCTTTCAGAGGTATCGGAGCCTCCAATGGCTCCAAATCATACCCACAGCGTTTGGCAAAGGACCAATCCATAAGACTCAAAGCAGCGCCAGAGTCGACATAGGCGTCCGCGGTAATAGATGACAAAGAACAAATCAGGGTCACAGATAGAATAAACTTAGACTGTAAAGTGCTAATTGAAACAGACTTGTCAGGCTTCTTAGTACGCTTAAAGCATGCTGATATAACATGAGTTGAATCACCACAATAGAAGCACAACCCATTTTTTCGTCTAAAATTCTGCCGCTCGCTTCTGGACAGAATTCTATCACATTGCATATTTTCTGGCGTTTTCTCAGTAGACACCGCCAAATGGTGCACAGGTTTGCGCTCCCGCAGACGCCTATCGATCTGAATAGCCATCGTCATGGACTCATTCAGACTCGCAGGCACAGGGAACCCCACCATAACATCCTTAATGGCATCAGAGAGACCTTCTCTGAAAATCGCCGCCAGGGCGCACTCATTCCACTGAGTAAGCACAGACCATTTGCGGAATTTTTGGCAGTATATTTCAGCTTCATCTTGCCCCTGAGACAAGGACATCAAGGCCTTTTCCGCCTGAAGCTCTAAATGAGGTTCCTCATAAAGCAACCCCAAGGCCAGAAAAAACGCATCCACATTGAGCAACGCAGGATCCCCTGGTGCCAATGCAAAAGCCCAGTCTTGAGGGTCGCCCCGGAGCAAGGAAATTACAATCCTGACCTGCTGTGCAGGGTCTCCGGCAGAGCGAGACTTCAGGGACAAAAACAATTTGCAATTATTTTTAAAATTTTGAAAGTGAGATCTATTCCCCGAGAAGAATTCAGGCAAAGGAATTCTAGGCTCAGACACAGGTGCATGAACAACAAAATCTTGCAAATTTTGTACCTTTGTGGCGAGATTATTCAAACCTGTAGCTACACTCTGAAGATCCATTTGAAACAGGTGAACACAGAGCCATTCAAGGATTAGAAGGAGAGGAAGAGAGGAAGGCTGCAGTATAGGCAGACTAGCAAGTGATTCAATTAAGAGCACACTCAGAACTAGAGGGAAAAAAATAAAAAAATAAAAATTGTAGCAGACTTCTTTTTTCTCTCCTTTCTCAGCCAGTAATTTAACCCTTTTTTGGGCCGGTCAAACTGTCATGATTCTCAATGGCGAGAGAACATAGCCCAGCATATATGAGAACTAGCTCTTGGAAGATGGAAACTATACTGACCATGAACTAAACCTGCCGCACAACTAGAAGTGGCCGGGTAGCATGCCTACGTTTTTTTATCCCTAGATGCCCAGCGCCAGCCGGAGAACTACCTAATCCTAGCAGAGGAAAAGACAGTCCTGGCTCACCTCTAGAGAAATTTTCCCAAAAGGCAGACAGAGGCCCCCACATATATTGGCGGTGATTTAAGATGAAATGACAAATGTAGTATGAAAATAGGTTTAGCAAAATCGAGGTCCGCTTACTAGATAGCATGAAGACAGAAAGGGCACTTTCATGGTCAGTAGAAAACCCTATCTAAACACCATCCAGAAATTACTTTAAGACTCTAGCATTAACTCATAACACCAGAGTGGCAATTTCCGCTCACAAGAGCTTTCCAGACACAGTAACGAAACAGCAGCTGTGAACAGGAACAAAATGCAAAAACACACAAGGACAAAAGTCCAACTTAGCTGGGAGTTGTCTAGTAGCAGGAACAAGCACAGAAAGGCTACTGATTACATTGTTGACCGGCATGAAACTGACAGAGGAGCAAGGTTATATAGCGACTCCCACATCCTGATAGGAGCAGGTGAACAGAGGGGATGATGCACACAAGTTAAATTCCACAAGTGGCCACCGGGGGAGCCCAGAATCCAATTTCACAACAGTGGCCGGTGTGGCATTTTTTGCTGCCGCCATCTCCTGATTTCTTGCTTGGTTTCTCGGTGGATGCCCGATCTGTGCACTGATCCTCTTCTGTATCTCTGAGAGGACGTGGCCGGTGTGGCGTTCTTTGCTGCCGCCATCTCTTGATTTCTTGCTTGGTTTCTCGATGGATGCCCGGTCCGTGCACTGATCCTCCTCTGTAACTCTGGGAGGACGTGGCCGGTGTGGCGTTTTTCGCTGCCTCCATCTCCTGATTTCTTGCTTGGTTTCTCGGTGGATGCCTGGTCCATGTGGAGCGCCCCCACACCGCCGCAGGGCCAAGGGGTACCCGGAGCCGGGCCTCTAGGTCTCAGTCCTGGGGTTGTCACGGTGGCTAGACCCGGTCCGTGGCCCTGTCTGTCAGTGGGGGACGTCCGGTGCAATAAGTCGTGTTGTAACGGTGCAGTTGTGGGGTGCAGGTCGCGGTAAATAACGAGGACACCAGGTTGCAGTCTCTTTACCTCTTTACTGGAGATCTCTGAGTCCTCAGTCCAGAATACGGTTCACCAGGCTGCGCAAGTCCGGCCGGTCCAATGGCACCTCCAGAGTTCACTTCACAGGTGGAAATCGGTGCCTTCCTTCTTAGCGCTATGTGTTGTAGTCCTTCCCTGCTGTGCTTACGGAAAGTACCCCACAACCGTTGTGTCTGTTTCTTAAGTTCCCTCACAACTCGATTAAATGATGTTCTTCTAATCTTCCGTTCCTTCCTGATGTTACAGTTGGAACGGCACCCGTTTGTCGGATAGGCCTGGAGTTCTTCCGGGACCCTAGAGACGCCCCTCTCCCGCAATTGCCTCCCAAGACTTCATAGGTGATGTGTGTTAGACAGCCCGCCTTAAACTGACTGTCCTGCCGCTGTTTAGAGTATTGCTTGAAGCTGAATGTTATAATACTCCCTCGGCGTTCCGGCCACCGGTAATGCGCCTCAGTAGGGTGTTGCTCCGGTCTTACAGCACGACCCCTACTGGAATTCTCCTATTGCTTGATCTCGTTTCTCACTCAGCACAATCTATCTCGCTTCTAGTCCTTTCTTGAATCCCGCCGCTTCCCGGAGCTGGCGCGGACCCGTTACGTTCTTTCCAATGCCAAGCCTCTGTCAGGATCCCACCCCTGACAGAGACCCTACTGTCTCTTCCTCCACAACACCCTCTGCCACTGAGTGTTGCTTCGTCCAATCCAGTCAGCTTTCTGATCTAACTTCCTGCCTGACCCCCAGTTTACCCACTATGGTGGGGAGTGGCCTAATGAATAGAACCCTTAGCTCCCCCCGGAGGCCCGGCTGTGAAATGTATTGGTGTCTGTGATACCTGATCAGATGAACTCCTTCAGTGCCATCGGACGCACCATGGCTCCCCATAGTGGCGGAGCCACAGTACTGCAACGACCAGGACTCTGGGGCGCTGCACTCCCCCCTGGTTAAACACAGTACTCCGGGACTGGGAAGAAAACAACAATACAGATTAGCAAAAAGACATACAATTTTGTTGAGTGCAAAACAATAAGTATACTTGAACAGGCTTCCCTTTATGGGAGGTGAGGACACTTTAACGTTACAAACATAATTAAATATCATAGCAACAGGCTACAATTAACTCTCATTACCCAACCGGGTATTCTACTAAGTGCAATTAAATGAACAATAATTTAACATTGCCTTCAAGGAACATACACTCCTAGCTCGCTAAAGGCCTTCCCATAATCACATTACAGGGCAAGTTAACTTTTCATTCTCCTACTTTGAACCTGCAGGACCGCCTGTCCCTATGGCACCAGACCTACTGCCTCTCCCGTCTTTTACAGGACCGCCCCGTTCAGCCAGGGCCTACTGCCTTTCTCTACTATACATAGTATAGACATAACATTCCTTTCAATTAGAGAACATGGAGCCGGCTCTACTTGGCTCCTATTAGGACTCACTCACTAACCCCTACGGGTTCACTTTCTGTCCTTAGTAACACATTATTAACTTTCTATGGGGACTCAGGGTTTACCTTCTATCCACACCTTCATTATTACTTTCTTACTTTCACTTAAGCAGAACTCTAAATCTGCCCCTACGGGCTTTCTGCATCTTTCTTTTTCAAAGAACATTATCTAGGTTTCACATTTTAAACAAATTGAACACACATAACTTTCCTATATGCAAAACAGTTACATTTCTTCCAGAGCATCATCATCAGTATTTCTTTACATTTAACTAGTTAAAACACATACAACTTTTCTCATTCCAACATTACCATGGCATTACTGTTCTTAAAACAGTATCTCTCGTAAGTACGCTGTTGGACATCCCCTTTAAAAGAGGATCAAGTCTTTCTGAGGTAGCTCGTCTTCTCAGCCTACCAGTCTTTGTTCAGCAAAGGTTCCAGAACGGTATCTTCGCAAAGAGTCTTTAAATAAAACCAGTAGGAAGCGCCTTTAATAAGGTGCAAACTATTTACAAGAAAGTTTGGATCATGCACAGTCCATGATTTCTCAGTTTGTAAAACTCGTGCAAAACTGTAGAAAAACAAACAATAAGGATCCCAGGTCAACTAAGGGATCCATAAATTGTTAACCCTGGACGGGTTTAGCAGCAAACAGTTCACAAACAGTTAACGGGAAAACTATTTACATTTTCATAAAAGAGCAGTGATACTTTACTGTTGTGAAGCGGGAGGTGGTCTCCTGTCCGGTCTCACCAGGCCAACAGATCGCACTGGTGAGCCAGGACGCCGTTCCGGTTCCAACAGTGATAAAATCCCTCGCCGGGAGATCCTTCTTGTCGGCAGGTGTACACGTCCCTCCGGGGCACGGTGAGGTTGGGCTTCTTGCGGTTCCGCGGGGCCGGGCTCCGCTGTCTTCCCCTTGGGGTCACCTCTTTCCGGTGCTTCAGCAGCAGCCTGGAAGGCAGTGCACCGCTGCACGCCTCGTGCCATCCAGCCAGCTTCCCCCGTAGCCCTCCTCCATCGGGTATACGTCACCGCATCGCCTGGTTCTAGGTCGCGATCGAACCTCCCGCGGCAAGGTTCTACCTCCTCCCGGTCCACGCGGACTTGCACCGGTTCCCCGATCTCTTGGATCACTCCTCTTCCACACTGAGGGTTAAAGGCCACTACTACACCCCAGTGTGAGGGCGGGATTTCCGGAGCGCTAATCGAACCAATCTGTTCCGCAGGCTGGGGTCGGCTCCTCCATGCGGCCATCAACCGCCGCAGATGTTCAGCATCGGGTAGAATCTTTAAGTCCGGCGTCTGTGACGTACCTCCAGCCACGGTCGGGTGAGTAGCGACAGGGGACACTGGGGCCAGATGGATCTCCGTGGGCTGGCCTAGCCGTGAAAGTACGCGGGCATCGGCCCTCAGCCGGCGGGCTAGCTGTCGAGCCTCGGCTGCAGCCGCACATTCCGCAGACAGCGGCAAAGGGGCCCGACCCATCGGTGGCCCTGCGAGGGTCAGACCCTGCAGCGTTGGCGTTTCTGAGGCTGTCCCGGGTTGTGCAGCCTCAGGCCGGGCCGGGTCAGCTCCGCGTGGTACTTCTGGTGTCGCCATCTTTATTTGTCCTCCAATGTCCTCTTTTCGCGGTCTCTTTCGTGGGCGTCCCCGTCCCCATGATCTCCACCCTCCAACCAAGATCAGGAGGCGGACCTCGGCTGTTGACGGGCACGTCCTCAGGACACAGAAATACTTAGACTGGGCGGCCATTGCTGTTCGCGCTCTCCAGCTTGCCTACGCCCCCTTCACGCCCCTCTTCTCTTCCTGCGCTCTCCTCAGCGCTACAATGGCGGCGGATTTTGGCGGCAAATGGCACAACACACAGTCCTCTTAATAAAGTACAGTCCAAGCACAACAAATCACAGTCTCTAGGCACACATGACCTGATTCTTCAGGCTTAAGTAGATCCTGTTCGTGACGCCAAGTTTGGAGCGCCCCCACACCGCCGCAGGGCCAAGGGGTACCCGGAGCCGGGCCTCTAGGTCTCAGTCCTGGGGTTGTCACGGTGGCTAGACCCGGTCCGTGGCCCTGTCTGTCAGTGGGGGACGTCCGGTGCAATAAGTCGTGTTGTAACGGTGCAGTTGTGGGGTGCAGGTCGCGGTAAATAACGAGGACACCAGGTTGCAGTCTCTTTACCTCTTTACTGGAGATCTCTGAGTCCTCAGTCCAGAATACGGTTCACCAGGCTGCGCAAGTCCGGCCGGTCCAATGGCACCTCCAGAGTTCACTTCACAGGTGGAAATCGGTGCCTTCCTTCTTAGCGCTATGTGTTGTAGTCCTTCCCTGCTGTGCTTACGGAAAGTACCCCACAACCGTTGTGTCTGTTTCTTAAGTTCCCTCACAACTCGATTAAATAATGTTCTTCTAATCTTCCGTCCCTTCCTGATGTTACAGTTGGAACGGCACCCGTTTGTCGGATAGGCCTGGAGTTCTTCCGGGACCCTAGAGACGCCCCTCTCCCGCAATTGCCTCCCAAGACTTCATAGGTGATGTGTGTTAGACAGCCCGCCTTAAACTGACTGTCCTGCCGCTGTTTAGAGTATTGCTTGAAGCTGAATGTTATAATACTCCCTCGGCGTTCCGGCCACCGGTAATGCGCCTCAGTAGGGTGTTGCTCCGGTCTTACAGCACGACCCCTACTGGAATTCTCCTATTGCTTGATCTCGTTTCTCACTCAGCACAATCTATCTCGCTTCTAGTCCTTTCTTGAATCCCGCCGCTTCCCGGAGCTGGCGCGGACCCGTTACGTTCTTTCCAATGCCAAGCCTCTGTCAGGATCCCACCCCTGACAGAGACCCTACTGTCTCTTCCTCCACAACACCCTCTGCCACTGAGTGTTGCTTCGTCCAATCCAGTCAGCTTTCTGATCTAACTTCCTGCCTGACCCCCAGTTTACCCACTATGGTGGGGAGTGGCCTAATGAATAGAACCCTTAGCTCCCCCCGGAGGCCCGGCTGTGAAATGTATTGGTGTCTGTGATACCTGATCAGATGAACTCCTTCAGTGCCATCGGACGCACCATGGCTCCCCATAGTGGTGGAGCCACAGTACTGCAACGACCAGGACTCTGGGGCGCTGCACATGCACTGATGCTCCTCTTTAACTCTGGGAGGACGTGGCCGGTGTGGCGTTTTTCACTGCCTCCATCTCCTGATTTCTTGCTTGGTTTCTCAGTGGATGCCCGGTCCATGCACTGATCCTCCTCTGTAACTCTTGGAGGACGTGGCCGGTGTGGCGTTTTTCGCTGCCTCCATCTCCTGCTTTCTTGCTTGGGTTCTGGATGTCTGGTCCACGCACTGATCCTCCTCTGTAACTCTGGGAGGACATGGCCGGTGTGGCGTTTTTCGCTGCCTCCATCTCCTGATTTCTTGCTTGGTTTCTCGGTGGATGTCTGGTCCATGCACTGATTCTCCTCTGTAACTCTGGGAGGACGTGGCCGGTGTGGCGTTTTTCGCTGCCTCCATCTCCTGATTTCTTGCTTGGTTTCTCGGTGGATGCCCGGTCCATGCACTGATTCTCCTCTGTAACTCTGGGAGGACGTGGCCGGTGTGGCGTTTTTCGCTGCCTCCATCTCCTGATTTCTTGCTTGGTTTCTCGGTGGATGCCCGATCCATGCACTGATTCTCCTCTGTAACTCTGGGAGGACGTGGCCGGTGTGGCGTTTTTCGCTGCCTCCATCTCCTGATTTCTTGCTTGGTTTCTCGGTGGATGCCCGGTCTATGCACTGATTCTCCTCTGTAACTCTGGGAGGACGTGGCCGGTGTGGCGTTTTTCGCTGCCTCCATCTCCTGATTTCTTGCTTGGTTTCTTGGTGGATGCCCGGTCCGTGCACTGATCCTCCTCTGTAACTCTGGGAGGACGTGGCCGGTGTGGCGTTTTTCGCTGCCTCCATCTCCTGATTTCTTGCTTGGGTTCTGCATGTCTGGTCCGTGCACTGATCCTCCTCTGTAACTCTGGGAGGACGTGGCCGGTGTGGCGTTTTTCGCTGCCTCCATCTCCTGATTTCTTGCTTGGTTTCTCGGTGGATGCCCGATCCATGCACTGATTCTCCTCTGTAACTCTGGGAGGACGTGGCCGGTGTGGCGTTTTTCGCTGCCTCCATCTCCTGATTTCTTGCTTGGTTTCTCGGTGGATGCCCGGTCCATGCACTGATTCTCCTCTGTAACTCTGGGAGGACGTGGCCGGTGTGGCGTTTTTCGCTGCCTCCATCTCCTGATTTCTTGCTTGGTTTCTCGGTGGATGCCCGGTCCGTGCACTGATCCTCCTCTGTAACTCTGGGAGGACGTGGCCGGTGTGGCGTTTTTCGCTGCCTCCATCTCCTGATTTCTTGCTTGGGTTCTGGATGTCTGGTCCGTGCACTGATCCTCCACTCTAACTCTTGTCTTAGATTGTCTCTGTTGTGGTCTGTAGTGATTTCCTCCATGCGTTGCTCTCTGCCATATTTGATACCTTGGTATTCAGGTTCCTGAAGGCTGGGAGATGTCATCCCCTTGCAAACCCTCATTCCTTACTTTGTTCTAGCTGGTCAGGAATAATTTATAATTAGAGACTTGAGTCCGGAGCAAATGCCAGGAATGTCCGAGTGAGGGGCCGCGGGGAAATTACAGGCTGGGCTTAGTGTGGCCGGGTCTACCTGTCCATCCTCAGGTGAGGAAGACACTATAAAAGCTCTATCTCCTGCAGAGAAGCCCCCTGGCCCTGTGTTTAGTCCCCCACTGACAAGTCAGCCAGCTCTGACCAGGCAGCCAAAGGCTAAGGCAGGTCTGTGATTGTAATACCTGTGGGAACAATCAGTGACAGCCCACCAGCACAAGGGACCCCCGGGGAGGAGAATGGAGACACAGGCAATGGGGCCGGCAGGTAGTAATGGCTCCATCAAAGGGGAAGATGGCTGCACTGACAGCACCCCCAGCAGGTGGCAAACACCTTGCAGTCACAACCTGCATTCTCCTGAGGAAGCAATATGGCGGATATCTTATCTTGGGACCTTCAAAATCCGGGTGCCAATAGTTTTACAAAAGGTTGTAAAATCAGATCAGGACACTCTCCATTGTACAGATATTTGTGAGATGTGAACGAAGAAAGCTGCTGAGTAGGAAAAATGGTGTCATGTCTGATTGATGGAAAGTTCGGCCGCCATTTCTAGTAAATCAGAAGAACAAAATCTAATAGAAACATCTCACAACTTCATAAACTGCTCCTGTCTGACAGGACCCCAATGGGGCGACTTTGAGGGGACGTTCGTCACGGGGGGGGTGAGAGCGCGACCTGAACAGATTAATAACTGCGCTCAGAAACAGACGGACATCGACACGGACTGCGGCAGACCAGATCGCTCACTGAGCAGCTGGTGACGGATCCTCCAGATCAGCGCCACGACCGAGACACTAAACAGTTCTTAATTTTCATTTTAGTAGCGAGAAAGAAAAATTAAAATATATTTGTTCAGAGGACACATAAGTAACTGGTTCAAATTGTTGTTTTTTTACCTACAGTGGGGCAAAAAAGTATTTAGTCAGTCAGCAATAGTGCAAGTTCCACCACTTAAAAAGATGAGAGGCGTCTGTAATTTACATCATAGGTAGACCTCAACTATGGGAGACAAACTGAGAAAAAAAAATCCAGAAAATCACATTGTCTGTTTTTTTATCATTTTATTTGCATATTATGGTGGAAAATAAGTATTTGGTCAGAAACAAACAATCAAGATTTCTGGCTCTCACAGACCTGTAACTTCTTCTTTAAGAGTCTCCTCTTTCCTCCACTCATTACCTGTAGTAATGGCACCTGTTTAAACTTGTTATCAGTATAAAAAGACACCTGTGCACACCCTCAAACAGTCTGACTCCAAACTCCACTATGGTGAAGACCAAAGAGCTGTCAAAGGACACCAGAAACAAAATTGTAGCCCTGCACCAGGCTGGGAAGACTGAATCTGCAATAGCCAACCAGCCTGGAGTGAAGAAATCAACAGTGGGAGCAATAATTAGAAAATGGAAGACATTCAAGACCACTGATAATCTCCCTCGATCTGGGGCTCCACGCAAAATCCCACCCCGTGGGGTCAGAATGATCACAAGAACGGTGAGCAAAAATCCCAGAACCACGCGGGGGGACCTAGTGAATGAACTGCAGAGAGCTGGGACCAATGTAACAAGGCCTACCATAAGTAACACACTACGCCACCATGGACTCAGATCCTGCAGTGCCAGACGTGTCCCACTGCTTAAGCCAGTACATGTCCGGGCCCATCTGAAGTTTGCTAGAGAGCATTTGGATGATCCAGAGGAGTTTTGGGAGAATGTCCTATGGTCTGATGAAACCAAACTGGAACTGTTTGGTAGAAACACAACTTGTCGTGTTTGGAGGAAAAAGAATACTGAGTTGCATCCATCAAACACCATACCTACTGTAAAGCATGGTGGTGGAAACATCATGCTTTGGGGCTGTTTCTCTGCAAGGGGGCCAGGACGACTGATCCGGGTACATGAAAGAATGAGATGTATCGTGAGATTTTGAGTGCAAACCTCCTTCCATCAGCAAGGGCATTGAAGATGAAACGTGGCTGGGTCTTTCAACATGACAATGATCCAAAGCACACCACCAGGGCAACGAAGGAGTGGCTTCGTAAGAAGCATTTCAAGGTCCTGGAGTGGCCTAGCCAGTCTCCAGATCTCAACCCTATAGAAAACCTTTGGAGGGAGTTGAAAGTCTGTGTTGCCAAGCGAAAAGCCCAAAACATCACTGCTCTAGAGGAGATCTGCATGGAGGAATGGGCCAACATACCAACAACAGTGTGTGGCAACCTTGTGAAGACTTACAGAAAACGTTTGACCTCTGTCATTGCCAACAAAGGATATATTACAAAGTATTGAGATGAAATTTTGTTTCTGACCAAATACTTATTTTCCACCATAATATGCAAATAAAATGATAAAAAAACAGACAATGTGATTTTCTGGATTTTTTTTTCTCAGTTTGTCTCCCATAGTTGAGGTCTACCTATGATGTAAATTACAGACGCCTCTCATCTTTTTAAGTGGTGGAACTTGCACTATTGCTGACTGACTAAATACTTTTTTGCCCCACTGTATATTTTTAAAAACTTTTTGCATATTTAGTGATTGACCGCAGCATGTAAAGGGTTACCAGCAGCGATCGGATGCGTAGTCCAATAATTGCTGCTCCATGCAGAGGCCAGCTCCTGCGCCTGCTCCTCACACCGGCACCTGTACACCAAGGACGGGACAGAGATTATATAAGATAGAATATAGACTGATCACACAGATAACGAGCGGAATAATGCAGAGACAGGGTTGTCACCACCAGGACACACGGCCGTTCACACACCAGAAATCTGGGCGCGTAGGAAGAACTGTGCAAAAGGGTTATACAGTAGTAGAAAAGACGTGGTCAGAGCTAGAAGTGTGTTATGACCCCAATGGCGAGGGTCTCAGAGGAACGTGGAAGTCTGCAGAATACAAAAAACCAGCTCATAGGGCAGTGGTAACTGGGTTGACCATATATCTACTCCTAACGCCAACACTAGAAGTAGCCGGGGATCATTCCTACGTTGATTCTAGATGACACGCGCCAGCCGGAGAATCTAGCTACCCCTAGTAGAGGAAAACAAAGACCTTTCTTGCCTCCAGAGAAGGGGACCCCAAAGCTGGATAGAAGCCCCCCACAAATAATGACGGTGAGGTAAGAGGAAATGACAAACACAGAAATGAATCAGGTTTAGCACAGAGAGGCCCGCTTTCTGATAGCAGAATAAAGAAAGGTAACTTATATGGTCAACAAAAACCCTATCAAAATCCACACTGGAAATTCAAGAACCCCCGAACCGTCTAACGGTCCGGGGGGAGAACACCAGCCCCCCTAGAGCTTCCAGCAAAGGTCAGGATATAGATTAGGAACAAGCTGGACAAAAATGCAAAACCAAAACAAATAGCAAAAAGCAAAAGGCAGACTTAGCTGATATAACTGGAACCAGGATCAGTAGACAAGAGCACAGCAGACTAGCTCTGAAAACTACGTTGCCAGGCATTGAACTGAAGGTCCAGGGAGCTTATATAGCAACACCCCTAACTAACGACCCAGGTGCGGATAAAAGGAATGACAGAAAAACCAGAGTCAAAAAACTAGTAACCACTAGAGGGAGCAAAAAGCAAATTCACAACAGTACCCCCCCCCTTAGTGAGGGGTCACCGAACCCTCACCACGACCACCAGGGCGATCAGGATGAGCGGCATGAAAGGCACGAACTAAATCGGCCGCATGAACATCAGAGGCGACCACCCAGGAATTATCCTCCTGACCATAGCCCTTCCACTTGACCAGGTACTGAAGCCTCCGCCTGGAGAGGCGAGAATCCAAGATCTTCTCCACCACGTACTCCAACTCGCCCTCAACCAACACCGGAGCAGGAGGCTCAGCAGAAGGAACTACAGGCACAATGTACCGCCGCAACAAGGACCTATGAAATACATTGTGAATAGCAAACGACACAGGAAGATCCAGACGAAAAGATACAGGATTAAGGATTTCCAATATCTTGTAAGGCCCAATAAAACGAGGTTTAAATTTGGGAGAGGAGACCTTCATAGGAACAAAGCGGGAAGAAAGCCATACCAAATCCCCAACGCGTAGTCGGGGACCCACACCGCGGCGGCGGTTGGCAAAGCGCTGAGCCTTCTCCTGTGACAACTTCAAGTTGTCCACCACATGATTCCAGATCTGCTGCAACCTATCCACCACAGAATCCACCCCAGGACAGTCAGAAGGCTCCACATGACCCGAAGAAAAGCGAGGATGGAAACCAGAGTTGCAGAAAAAAGGCGAAACCAAGGTGGCGGAACTAGCCCGATTATTAAGGGCAAACTCAGCCAACGGCAAGAATGTCACCCAATCGTCCTGATCAGCAGAGACAAAACACCTCAAATAAGCCTCCAAAGTCTGATTGGTTCGCTCCGTCTGTCCATTAGTCTGAGGATGGAAAGCAGACGAAAACGACAAATCAATGCCCATCCTACTACAAAAGGATCGCCAGAACCTGGAAACGAACTGGGATCCTCTGTCTGACACAATATTCTCAGGGATGCCGTGCAAATGAACCACGTTCTGGAAAAACACAGGAACCAGATCAGAAGAGGAAGGCAGCTTAGGCAAAGGAACCAAATGGACCATCTTGGAGAAGCGATCACATATCACCCAGATAACGGACATGCCCTGAGATAGCGGAAGATCAGAAATGAAATCCATGGAGATATGTGTCCAAGGTCTCTTCGGGACAGGCAAGGGCAAGAGCAAACCGCTGGCACGAGAACAGCAAGGCTTAGCTCGAGCACAAGTCCCACAGGACTGCACAAATGACCGCACATCCCTTGACAAGGAAGGCCACCAAAAGGACCTGGCCACCAGATCTCTGGTGCCAAAAATTCCCGGGTGACCTGCCAACACCGAGGAATGAACCTCGGAAATGACTCTGCTGGTCCACTTATCCGGGACAAACAGTCTGTCAGGTGGACAAGACTCAGGCCTATCAGCCTGAAATCTCTGCAACACACGTCGCAGATCCGGAGAAATAGCTGACAAGATAACTCCATCTTTAAGAATACCAACAGGATCAGCGACTCCAGGAGCATCAGGCACAAAGCTCCTAGAAAGAGCATCGGCCTTCACATTCTTTGAACCTGGTAAATACGAGACAACAAAATCAAAGCGGGAGAAAAACAATGACCAGCGGGCCTGTCTCGGATTAAGGCGTTTAGCAGACTCGAGATACATCAGATTTTTGTGATCAGTCAAGACCACCACACGATGCTTAGCACCCTCGAGCCAATGACGCCACTCCTCAAATGCCCATTTCATGGCCAACAACTCCCGATTGCCCACATCATAATTTCGCTCGGCAGGCGAAAACTTCCTAGAGAAAAAGGCACAAGGTTTCATAACAGAGCAACCAGGGCCTCTCTGCGACAAAACGGCCCCTGCCCCAATCTCCGAAGCATCCACCTCAACCTGAAAGGGAAGTGAGACGTCAGGCTGGCACAAAACAGGCGCCGAAGTAAACCGGCGTTTCAACTCCTGGAAAGCCTCCACGGCAGCAGGAGCCCAGTTAGCTACATCGGAGCCCTTCTTGGTCATATCTGTCAAAGGTTTCACAATGCTAGAAAAATTAGCAATAAAACGACGGTAGAAGTTAGCGAAGCCCAAGAACTTCTGAAGACTCTTAACTGACGAGGGCTGAGTCCAATCAAGAATAGCTCGGACCTTGACTGGGTCCATCTCCACAGCAGAAGGGGAAAAAATGAACCCCAAAAAGGGAACCTTCTGTACACCAAAGAGACACTTTGAGCCCTTGACAAACAAAGAATTTTCACGCAAAATTTTAAAGACCAACCTGACCTGCTCCACATGCGAATCCCAATTATCAGAAAAAACCAAAATATCATCCAGATAAACAATCAAAAATTTATCCAGATACTTCCGGAAAATGTCATGCATAAAGGACTGAAAAACTGAAGGCGCATTGGAGAGCCCAAAAGGCATCACCAAGTACTCAAAATGACCTTCGGGCGTATTGAATGCGGTTTTCCATTCATCACCTTGCTTAATGCGCACAAGGTTGTACGCACCACGAAGGTCTATCTTGGTGAACCACTTGGCACCCTTAATCCGGGCAAACAAGTCAGACAACAGCGGTAAAGGATACTGAAATTTGACAGTGATCTTATTTAAAAGCCGATAATCAATACAAGGTCTCAAAGATCCGTCCTTTTTTGCCACAAAAAAGAATCCCGCACCAAGAGGGGAAGAAGACGGACGAATATGTCCTTTCTCCAGAGACTCCTTGATATATGAACGCATAGCGGTATGTTCAGGTACCGACAGATTAAACAGTCTTCCCTTAGGAAATTTACTGCCTGGGATCAAATCTATAGCACAGTCACAGTCCCTATGAGGAGGCAGTGCACTGGACTCAGACTCACTGAAGACATCCTGATAATCAGACAAATACTCCGGAACTTCCGAAGGCGTAGAAGAAGCAATAGACACAGGCAGGGAATCCCCATGAATACCACGACAGCCCCAACTTGAGACTGACATAGCCTTCCAGTCCAGGACTGGATTATGGGTCTGTAACCATGGCAGCCCTAAAACAACCAAATCATGCATTTTATGTAAAACCAGGAAACGTATCACCTCGCGGTGTTCAGGAATCATGCACATGGTAACCTGTGTCCAATACTGCGGTTTATTTGCTGCCAATGGTGTAGCATCAATACCCCTAAGAGGAATAGGATTTTCTAATGGTTCAAGAGTAAAACCACAGCGCTTAGCAAATGAGAGATCCATGAGACTCAGGGCAGCACCTGAATCTACAAACGCCATGACAGGATAAGATGACAGTGAGCAAATCAAAGTTACAGACAGAATAAATTTAGGTTGCAAATTACCAACGGTGACAGGACTAACAACCTTAGCTATACGTTTAGAGCATGCTGAGACAACATGTGTAGAATCACCACAGTAGTAGCACAAGCCATTCCGGCGTCTATGAATTTTCCGCTCATTTCTAGTCAGGATTCTATCACATTGCATTAAATCAGGTGTCTGTTCAGACAACACCATGAGGGAATTTGCGGTTTTTCTATCACATTGCACCGAATTAGGTGTCTGTTCAGACAACACCATGAGGGAATTTGCGGTTTTGCGCTCCCGCAACCGCCGGTCAATTTGAATCGCCAGTGCCATAGTATCATTCAGACCTGTGGGAATGGGAAAACCCACCATAACATTCTTAATGGCTTCAGAAAGGCCATTTCTAAAATTAGCGGCCAGTGCACACTCGTTCCAATGTGTCAGCACGGACCATTTCCGAAATTTTTGGCAATACACTTCAGCCTCGTCCTGCCCCTGAGACATAGCCAGCAAGGCCTTTTCTGCCTGAATCTCAAGATTGGGTTCCTCATAAAGTAAACCGAGCGCCAGAAAAAACGCATCAAGATCAGCCAATGCCGGATCTCCTGGCGCCAGCGAAAAAGCCCAATCCTGAGGGTCGCCCCGTAAGAACGAAATAACAATTTTTACTTGCTGAGCAGAATCTCCAGATGAACAGGGTCTCAGGGACAAAAACAATTTACAATTATTCACGAAATTCCTAAACTTAAACCTGTCTCCGGAAAACAGTTCAGGAATCGGTATTTTAGGTTCTGACCTAGGATTTCTGATAACATAGTCTTGTATGCCCTGCACACAAGTAGCCAGCTGGTCCACACTTGTAATCAAGGTCTGGACATTCATGTCTGCAGCAAGCATAGCCACTCTGAGGTAAAGGGGAAGAAGAAAAAAAAAAAAAACTCAGAATCTTCTTTCTTATAATCCCTCTTCTGCAATGCATTAAACATTTAATACTGGCCTGGCAAACTGTTATGACCCCAATGGCGAGGGTCTCAGAGGAACGTGGAAGTCTGCAGAATACAAAAAACCAGCTCATAGGGCAGTGGTAACTGGGTTGACCATATATCTACTCCTAACGCCAACACTAGAAGTAGCCGGGGATCATTCCTACGTTGATTCTAGATGACACGCGCCAGCCGGAGAATCTAGCTACCCCTAGTAGAGGAAAACAAAGACCTTTCTTGCCTCCAGAGAAGGGGACCCCAAAGCTGGATAGAAGCCCCCCACAAATAATGACGGTGAGGTAAGAGGAAATGACAAACACAGAAATGAATCAGGTTTAGCACAGAGAGGCCCGCTTTCTGATAGCAGAATAAAGAAAGGTAACTTATATGGTCAACAAAAACCCTATCAAAATCCACACTGGAAATTCAAGAACCCCCGAACCGTCTAACGGTCCGGGGGGAGAACACCAGCCCCCCTAGAGCTTCCAGCAAAGGTCAGGATATAGATTAGGAACAAGCTGGACAAAAATGCAAAACCAAAACAAATAGCAAAAAGCAAAAGGCAGACTTAGCTGATATAACTGGAACCAGGATCAGTAGACAAGAGCACAGCAGACTAGCTCTGAAAACTACGTTGCCAGGCATTGAACTGAAGGTCCAGGGAGCTTATATAGCAACACCCCTAACTAACGACCCAGGTGCGGATAAAAGGAATGACAGAAAAACCAGAGTCAAAAAACTAGTAACCACTAGAGGGAGCAAAAAGCAAATTCACAACAGAAGTGTTACAGAAGTGCTTCTCCTCCCTCTTCTCCTCCTCATCTTCCTCCTTGTCCTCTTACTCCTAGTCTCCCTCCTCCTCGTCTCCCTCCTTCTTCTCGTCTCCCTCCTCCTTGTTTACCTCCTCCTCCTCGTCTCCCTGCTCCTTGTCTCCCTCCTCCTCGTCCAACTCCTCCTCCTCTTCTCCTCCTGTTCTCTCCCTCCTCCTCCACTTCCTTGTTTACCTCCTCCTAGTCTCTCCCTGCTCCTTGTCTCCCTCCTCCTCGTTCAACTCCTCCTCCTCTTCTCCCTCCTCCTCTTCCTCGTCTCCCTCCTCCTCCTCCTTTTGACACTAGTCACTACTAACAGACAGGCTGTGAGTCAGAAGAGTCAGACATTATGGGGTCAATACCAAGAGAGTATGCAGCGCCCCAGAGTCCTGGTCGTTGCAGTACTGATGCTCCGCCGCTAAGGGGGGCTATGGTACGTCTGATGGCACTGAAGGAGTTCACCTGACCAGGTATCACAGACACCAAATACACTTCACAGTCTGGCCTCCAGGGGGAGCTAAGGGTGCTATGTATTAGGCCACTCCTCACAATCTGGTAAAACTGGGGGTTGGATAGGAAGTTAGACAGAAGCTGACTGGGTTGGAACCAGGCAACACCCTGTGGCAGAGGGTGTTGCAGGGGAAGATTCAGGGGGGTCCCTGTCAGGGGTGGGATCCTGACAGAGGCCTAGCGAACAGAAAGAACGTTACGGGACCGCGCCTGCACTTCGTTCCGGCGGTACCCCAAGAAAGGACAAGAAGCGAGGATTATTGTGCTGAGTGAGAAACGAGATCAACGCAACAAGGAGAATACCAGTAGGAGTCGTGCTGTAAGACCGAGGCAACATCCTACTGAGGCGCGCAGCCGGTGGCCGGAACGCCGAGGAAGTATAGAGCTCCAGGCCTAACTTCAAACCTACGGCAGGACAGTCAGTTATAGGCGGGCTGTCTCACTCAAATCACCTAAGAAGACATAGGGGGCAACATTTGGAGAGGGGCGACTCTAGGGTCCCGGAAGAACTTTGAGCCTACCCGTCATACGGGTGCATCCTAGCCATATCATCTGGGGGACGAAGCAGAACATCATAATCGAGTTGTGAGGGAACTTCAGAAACAGACACAACAGTTGTGGGGACTATCCCGTAAGCACAGCAGGGGAGGACCACAACACACAAGCGCTAGAAGGTAGGCACAGATTTCCACCTGCAAAGGGAACCCTGGAGGTGCCATCGGACCGGCCGGACTTGCGCAGCCTGGTTAACCGTATTTTGGACTGAGGATCCTGAAGCCTTCAGTAAAGAGGTAAAGAGACTGCAACCTGGTGTCCTCGTTATTTACTGCGACCTGCACCGCACCACCACATCACCACCATCCACACCTTCCATTGGACGCCCCTCAGCAGGGTCACGGACCGGGTCTAGCCACCGTGACAACCCCAGAACAGAGACTCAGAGGCCCGTTACCGGGTACCCCTCGGCCCTGCGGCAGTGGGGGCGCTCCAAGTACGTAGATAACCAAGGGAAAAGATGAAGGCATAAGTCAGGCCACAGTCCAGGGTCAATAACAAGAGATAACAGATGAAAAGTCGAAGGACAAGACTAAGGGATAGTCAGAACACGGGCCAAAGGGCCAGGCAGCAGAAGATCAGAACTCAGAGCAACAGAATCAGGCTAAGGCTACTTTCACACTTCCGTCTTTAGGGATACGTTGCAATCCGTCAGTTTGGCAAAAAAATGGATCCTGCAAATGTGCCCACAGGATCTGTTGTTTTGCCTTTGACTTTAATGGACGATGGATTGCGACGGATGGACACACTTCGCTTCCGTCGTGCGACGGATGCGTCGTGTTTTTGAGGTCCGTCGTGACAAACGTTCAATGTAACGTTTTTTTGTCCGTCGGATCCGCAATTTCCGACCACACATGCGTGGCCGGAACTCCGTCCCCTCCTCCCCGCTCATCACAATGGGCAGTGGATGCTTCATAGGACTGCATCCGCTGCCCACGTTGTGCTAAATTTAGCACAACGTCCGTCGGTACGTCAGGCTTACTGTTTGCGACGGCCCCGTACCGACGGATGTGTGAAGGAAGCCTTACACTCACCAAGAAGCACAAACTACGTCTGGCAGGGGTCAGGGGCAGACAGCGCAGGTAAGTAGCTGTGCGATTACCAGAACATTGAGCACCTGAAGAAAGTTCTGCATGTCCCAGTCATCGATTGGACAGCAGAGCTGTCAATCAAGGCACTGACAGCCCAGCAAGCCCATCACGGTATTGGACAGACATGCTGTCAATCAAGACACAGACAGCCCAGCAAGACAGTCCATAGAACAGCATAGCAATCACTCCCTGGGCGCAGGAATCGTGACACTCCTCCTCCTCGTCTCCCTCCTCCTCTTCATCTCCCTTCTCTTCATCTCCCTCCTCCTCCTCCCTTCTCGTCTCCCTCCTCCCTCCGCCTTCTTCCTCATCCCTCCTCCTTCCCCTCTTCCTCCTCTCCCTCCTCCTCATCTCCCTCCTCCTCCTCGTCTCCCTCCTCGCTCCTCATCTCCCTCCTCCTCCTCCCTCCACATCTCCGTCCTCCTCCTCCCTCCTCCTTCCTCTTCCTCACCCCTCCTCCTTCCCCTCCTCCTTCCCCTCCTCCTTCCCCTCCTCTTCCTCATCCCTCCTCCTCCCCCTCCTCCTCCTCCTCTCCCTCCTCCTCATCTCCCTCCTCCACTCCCTCCTCCTCATCTCCCTCCTCCTCGTCTCACTCCTTCCCCTCCTCCTATCGCTCCTCCTGTCTCGCTTCCCCTCCTCGTCTCCCTCCTTCTCCTCTCCCTCCTCATCTCCCTCCTCCTCCTCTTCCTCCTCCTCGTCTCCCTCCTTCTCCTCCTCCTTGTCTCCCTCCCTTTTTTTTTGTGCTCTGCCTCCAATTCCTTTTGTATTTCGATGGTTTGGTCATACCAAGGAGGTTGGCGCCAATAACTTTATGCTGGTGCTGCTTTGGCTTTAACATATATATATTTATATACAGGACAAGCCCAGGTTATACAGAATGTACATGTATAATTATATACAGGAGATGTCCAGATTATACCAGCTGTACATATATAATTATATACAGGAGATGCCCAGGTTATACCGGCTGTACATATATAATTATATACAGGAGATGCCCGGTTATACCAGCTGTACATATATAATTATATACAGGAGATGTCCAGATTATACCAGCTGTACATATATAATTATATACAGGAGATGCCCAGGTTATACCAGCTGTACATGTATAATTATATACAGGAGATGTCCAGATTATACCAGCTGTACATATATAATTATATACAGGAGATGCCCAGGTTATACCGGCTGTACATATATAATTATATACAGGAGATGCCCAGGTTATACCAGCTGTACATGTATAATTATATACAGGAGATGTTCAGATTATACCAGCTGTACATATATAATTATATACAGGAGATGCCCAGGTTATACCGGCTGTACATATATAATTATATACAGGAGATGTCCAGATTATACCAGCTGTACATATATAATTATATACAGGAGATGCCCAGGTTATACCAGCTGTACATATATAATTATATACAGGAGATGCCCAAGTTATACCGGCTGTACATATATAATTATATACAGGAGATGCCCAGGTTATACCAGCTGTACATATATAATTATATACAGGAGATGCCCAGGTTATACAGAATGTACATGTATAATTATATACAGGAGATGTCCAGATTATACCAGCTGTACATATATAATTATATACAGGAGATGCCCAGGTTATACCAGCTGTACATATATAATTATATACAGGAGATGCCCAGGTTATACTGGCTGTACATATATAATTATATACAGGAGATGCCCAGGTTATACCAGCTGTACATATATAATTATATACAGGAGATGTCCAGGTTATACCAGCTGTACATGTATAATTATATACAGGAGATGTCCAGATTATACCAGCTGTACATATATAATTATATACAGGAGATGCCCAGGTTATACCAGCTGTACATGTATAATTATATACAGGAGATGTCCAGATTATACCAGCTGTACATATATAATTATATACAGGAGATGCCCAGGTTATACCGGCTGTACATATATAATTATATACAGGAGATGCCCAGGTTATACCAGCTGTACATATATAATTATATACAGGAGATGTCCAGGTTATACCAGCTGTACATGTATAATTATATACAGGAGATGTCCAGATTATACCAGCTGTACATATATAATTATATACAGGAGATGCCCAGGTTATACCGGCTGTACATATATAATTATATACAGGAGATGCCCAGGTTATACCAGCTGTACATATATAATTATATACAGGAGATGCCCAGGTTATACCAGCTGTACATATATAATTATATACAGGAGATGCCCAGATTATACCAGCTGTACATATATAATTATATACAGGAGATGCCCAGGTTATACCAGCTGTACATGTATAATTATGTACAGGAGATGTCCAGATTATACCAGCTGTACATATATAATTATATACAGGAGATGCCCAGGTTATACCGGCTGTACATCTATAATTATATACAGGAGATGCCCAAGTTATACCGGCTGTACATATATAATTATATACAGGAGATGCCCAAGTTATACCGGCTGTACATATATAATTATATACAGGAGATGCCCAGGTTATACTAGCTGTACATATATAATTATATACAGGAGATGCCCAAGTTATACCGGCTGTACATATATAATTATATACAGGAGATGCCCAAGTTATACCGGCTGTACATATATAATTATATACAGGAGATGCCCAGGTTATACCAGCTGTACATATATAATTATATATAGGAGATGCCCAGGTTATACCAGGTTGGTCCGTTTTGCAGGAGGTGACGGTCGGTGATGTCCGGTTACCTCCGTTATTCTCCTCGTCTGATAACCGGTGATTGTCGGATTCCTTTGGTTGCAAGGTGTTTGCCACCTGGTGGGGGCGCTGTCAGTGCAGCCATCTCCCCCTCTGACGGAGCCATCACTACCTGCCTGTCTCCAGCCTCCTCCCCAGGGGTCCCTGGTGCTGGTGGGCTGCCAGGTATTAGCCTCCTCCCCGGGGTCCCTGGTGCTGGTGGGCTGCCTGTGTCTCCAGCCTTCTCCCCGGGGTCCCTGGTGCTGGTGGGCTGCCTGTGTCTCCAGCCTTCTCCCCGGCGGTCCCTGGTGCTGGTCGGCTGCCAGGTATTAGCCTCCTCCCTGGGGGTCCCTGGTGCTGGTGGGCTGCCAGGTATTAGCCTCCTCCCCGGGGTCCCTGGTGCTGGTGGGCTGCCAGGTATTAGCCTCCTCCCCGGGGTCCCTGGTGCTGGTGGGCTGCCTGTGTCTCCAGCCTTCTCCCCGGGGTCCCTGGTGCTGGTGGGCTGCCAGGTATTAGCCTCCTCCCCGGGGTCCCTGGTGCTGGTGGGCTGCCTGTGTCTCCAGCCTTCTCCCCGGGGTCTCTGGTGCTGGTGGGCTGCCAGGTATTAGCCTCCTCCCCGGGGTCCCTGGTGCTGGTGGGCTGCCTGTGTCTCCAGCCTTCTCCCCGGGGGTCCCTGGTGCTGGTGGGCTGCCAGGTATTAGCCTCCTCCCTGGGGGTCCCTGGTGCTGGTGGTCTGCCAGGTATTAGCCTCCTCCCTGGGGGTCCCTGGTGCTGGTGGGCTGCCAGGTATTAGCCTCCTCCCCGGGGTCCCTGGTGCTGGTGGGCTGCCTGTGTCTCCAGCCTTCTCCCCGGGGGTCCCTGGTGCTGGTGGGCTGCCAGGTATTAGCCTCCTCCCCGGGGTCCCTGGTGCTGGTGGGCTGCCTGTGTCTCCAGCCTTCTCCCCGGGGGTCCCTGGTGCTGGTGGGCTGCCAGGTATTAGCCTCCTCCCTGGGGGTCCCTGGTGCTGGTGGTCTGCCAGGTATTAGCCTCCTCCCTGGGGGTCCCTGGTGCTGGTGGGCTGCCAGGTATTAGCCTCCTCCCCGGGGTCCCTGGTGCTGGTGGGCTGCCTGTGTCTCCAGCCTTCTCCCTGGGGGTCCCTGGTGCTGGTGGGCTGCCAGGTATTAGCCTCCTCCCCGGGGTCCCTGGTGCTGGTGGGCTGCCTGTGTCTCCAGCCTTCTCCCCGGGGGTCCCTGGTGCTGGTGGGCTGCCAGGTATTAGCCTCCTCCCTGGGGGTCCCTGGTGCTGGTGGTCTGCCAGGTATTAGCCTCCTCCCTGGGGGTCCCTGGTGCTGGTGGGCTGCCAGGTATTAGCCTCCTCCCCGGGGTCCCTGGTGCTGGTGGGCTGCCTGTGTCTCCAGCCTTCTCCCCGGGGGTCCCTGGTGCTGGTGGGCTGCCAGGCATTAGCCTCCTCCCCGGGGTCCCTGGTGCTGGTGGGCTGCCTGTGTCTCCAGCCTTCTCCCCGGGGGTCCCTGGTGCTGGTGGGCTGCCAGGTATTAGCCTCATCCCTGGGGGTCCCTGGTGCTGGTGGGCTGCCAGGTATTAGCCTCCTCCCTGGGGGTCCCTGGTGCTGGTGGGCTGCCAGGTATTAGCCTCCTCCCCGGCGTCCCTGGTGCTGGTGGGCTGCCTGTGTCTCCAGCCTTCTCCCCGGGGGTCCCTGGTGCTGGTGGGCTGCCAGGTATTAGCCTCCTCCCGGGGGTCCCTGGTGCTGGTGGGCTGCCTGTGTATCCAGCCTTCTCCCCGGGGTCCCTGGTGCTGGTGGGCTGCCAGGTATTAGCCTCCTCCCCGGGGGTCCCTGGTGCTGGTGGGCTGTCACTGATGGTCCCCCCAGGTATTACACTCACAGACCTGCCTTAGCCTTTGGCTGCCTGTCAGTGGGGGCTAAACCCGGGGCCGGGGGGCTTCTCTGCAGGAGACGGAGCTGTTAGAGTGGGGACCCGGCCTGTACACCGAGCCCAGCCTGGAATCCCCCTCACTCCGACATTCCTGGCATTTTCCAGGAAGAAAGGACAGAAAATGACTGAGAGGATCCGGATCTGCGAGATCCCAGAGGATCTTCACACGAGGGTCCGGACAGCGCCGGCAGCTACACCCAGGGGAAAAGTGGAAGTGGGACCCCGACCAGAAACAGGAAGCAAGGACGGGACTGGGGTCGTCAATCACCCCCCTAACCGCACAATGCACTCGGCAGCACATCTGTGTACAGACGGCATAAATGATCCAATCACTCGGTGAATGAGCGGTTTTCTCGTTTGGTGACTGCAGACATATTTACACAGGCTCGCACACTACTGAAATGAGGGTCTGCACACACTGTATGCTATAGGGTGCGTGTGCACGCAGTGGTCAGCCCTGTACGCCGGCTCAGTGGTTAGCACTGTATGGTGGCTCAGTGGTTAGCACTGTGTGGTGGCTCAGTGGTTAGCACTGTATGGTGGCTCAGTGGTTAGCACTGTATGGTGGCTCAGTGGTTAGCACTGTATGGTGGCTCAGTGGTTAGCACTGTATGGTGGTTCAGTGGTTAGCACTGTATGGTGGCTCAATGGTTAGCACTGTATGGTGGCTTTATGGTTAGCACTGTATGGTGGTTCAGTGGTTAGCACTGTATGGTGGCTCAATGGTTAGCACTGTATGGTGGTTCAGTGGTTAGCACTGTATGGTGGCTCAATGGTTAGCACTGTATGGTGGTTCAGTGCTTAGCACTGTATGGTGGTTCAGTGGTTAGCACTGTATGGTGGCTCAGTGGTTAGCACTGTATGGTGGCTCAATGGTTAGCACTGTATGGTGGATCAGTGGTTAGCACTCTATGGTGGCTCAGTGGTTAGCACTGTACGCCAGCTCAGTGGTTAGCACTGTACCATGGCCCAATGGTTAGCACTGTATGGTGGCTCAATGGTTAGCACTGTATGGTGGCTATCCACTGAGGGGACAAGGGGAGCATTGGCCTGTGTGCTTTCAAATGCCAGAGCAGAATTTTAGTTCCTTTCTATCTCTGCTCGTCAATAAGTGGAGTGACGCCAACTGGACAGCGTAGCGCAGGTTAATAGAGGAGTGCAGAGCGTGAATGCAGTCATACAGCATGAACTCATCTTCATTCTGCAGCTGCATTCCCATGTATGCAGGCAAGTAAGAGGAGCGACATGATGTAGAATATAACTGTGTACAGAGGACAGGAGGGATATACTGCAGGAGAGAGTGATGCATACAGGATACTAGTGACGCACTGCAGGAGCGAGCTGTGCACAGAAAACAGGAGAGATACTGCGGGATGGAGCTGTGTACAGAGGACATGAGTGATATACTGTAGGATGGAGCTGTGTACAGAGGACAGGAGGGATATACTGCAGGATGGAGCTGTGTACAGAGGACAGGAGTGATATACTGTAGGATGGAGCTGTATATAGATGAGTGTTTGAGTCTAGTGATATACTGCAGGATGGAGCTGTGTACAGAGGACAGGAGGGATATACTGCAGGATGGAGCTGTGTACAGAGGACAGGAGTGATATACTGTAGGATGGAGCTGTATATAGATGAGTGTTTGAGTCTAGTGATATACTGCAGGATGGAGCTGTGTACAGAGGACAGGAGGGATATACTGCAGGATGGAGCTGTGTACAGAGGACAGGAGTGATATACTGTAGGATGGAGCTGTATATAGATGAGTGTTTGAGTCTAGTGATATACTGCAGGATGGAGCTGTGTACAGAGGACAGGAGGGATATACTGCAGGATGGAGCTGTGTACAGAGGACAGGAGGGATATACTGCAGGATGGAGCTGTGTACAGAGGACAGGAGGGATATACTGCAGAATGGAGCTATGTACAGAGGACAGGAGTGATATACTGCAGGATGGAGCTGTGTACAGAGGACAGGAGTGATATACTGCAGGATGGAGCTGTGTACAGAGGACAGGAGGGATATACTGCAGAATGGAGCTATGTACAGAGGACAGGAGTGATATACTGTAGCATGGAGCTGTATATAGATGAGTGTTTGAGTCTAGTGATATACTGCAGGATAGAGCTGTGTACAGAGGACAGGAGTGATATACTGCAGGATGGAGCTGTGTACAGAGGACAGGAGGGATATACTGTAGGATGGAGCTGTGTATAGATGAGTGTTTGAGACTAGTGATATACTGCAGAATGGAGCTGTGTACAGAGGACAGGAGGGATATACTGCAGGATGGAGCTGTGTACAGAGGACAGGAGGGATATACTGTAGGATGGAGCTGTGTACAGAGGACAGGAGGGATATACTGTAGGATGGAGCTGTGTATAGATGAGTGTTTGAGACTAGTGATATACTGCAGAATGGAGCTGTGTACAGAGGACAGGAGGGATATACTGCAGGATGGAGCTGTGTACAGAGGACAGGAGGGATATACTGTAGGATGGAGCTGGGTACAGAGGACAGGAGGGATATACTGTAGGATGGAGCTGTGTATAGATGAGTGTTTGAGACTAGTGATATACTGCAGAATGGAGCTGTGTACAGAGGACAGGAGTGATATACTGCAGGATGGAGCTGTGTACAGAGGACAGGAGGGATATACTGCAGGATGAGCTGTGTACAGAGGACAGGAGGGATATACTGCAGGATGGAGCTGTGTACAGAGGACAGGAGGGATATACTGCAGGAGAGAGCGATGCATACAGGATACTAGTGACGCACTGCAGGAGCGAGCTGTGCACAGAACACAGGAGAGATACTGCGGGATGGAGCTGTGTACAGAGGACATGAGTGATATACTGTAGGATGGGGCTGTATATAGATGAGTGTTTGAGACTACTGATATACTGCAGGATGGAGTTGTGTACAGAGGACAGGAGGGATATACTGCAGAATGGAGCTATGTACAGAGGACAGGAGTGATATACTGCAGGATAGAGCTGTGTACAGAGGACAGGAGGGATATACTGCAGGATGGAGCTGTGTATAGAGGACAGGAGGGATATACTGCAGGATGGAGCTGTGTATAGAGGCCAGGAGGGATATACTGCAGGATGGAGCTGTGTATAGAGGACAGGAGGAATATACTGCAGGATGGAGCTGTGTATAGAGGACAGGAGGGATATGCTGCAGGATGGAGCTGTGTATAGAGGACAGGAGGGATATACTGCAGGATGGAGCTGTGTATAGAGGACAGGAGGGATATACTGCAGGATGGAGCTGTGTATAGAGGACAGGAGGGATATACTGCAGGATGGAGCTGTGTATAGAGGACAGGAGGGATATACTGCAGGATGGAGCTGTGTATAGAGGACAGGAGGGATATACTACAGGATGGAGCTGTGTACAGAGGTCAGGAGTGATATACTGCAGGATATTATTATTATTATTATTATTATTATTAGTTACAGAGCACCATTGCTCCCCGGCTCCTGCACATGAGCAGGTTACATACAACATACAGATATCACTTACATTAAACATCCTAACGACGACTGACCGTGCAGAGGGGAGAGTACCCTGCGGTCAGTGCAGGCTGTAGCTTTCTTGAAGAGGTCAGTTTTCAGGTTCCGTCTGAAGGACTCAATGTGGTGGATAACTGGACATTTTGGGGCAGAGAGTTCCAGAGGATGGGGGATATTTGGGAGAAATCTTGGAGGCGGTTGGGTGAGGAGCGAATAAGTGTGGAGGAGAGGAGGTCTTGGGAGGACCGGAGATTACGTGAGGGAAGATATAGATGTATGGAGGAGACAGGTTATGGATGGCTTTGTAGGTCAGCGTTAGTAATATGAACTGGATACGCTGAGGGAATGGGAGCCAGTGAAGAGATTTGCAGAGGGGGGAAGCTGTTGTGAATTCCGTTCTCGAACTCCCTCCTGTGGTCATGAATGGTACTTCGGTGAGTTCTGTCCTTGGACTCCCTCTGGTGGCTGTGAGGGGAGCTGCTGGTTCTGAGATTCCTTCCCCAGCTGCCCTCGTTTAGGGCTAGGCTAGGATTCTCTATTTAGCTCCACTCAGATCGTTACTCCATGCCAGCTGTCAATGTTCTAGTACTGGTTCAGATCTCTCCTGGATCTTTCTGAGGACCTGTCTACTCCAGCAAAAGCTAAGTTCTGGCTTGTTCATTTGTTACTTATGGTTTTTCTTGCTAAGTACTAGTCCAGCTTGCTATCATGAAACTGCCTGGCTAGCTGGAAGCTCTGGGGGTGCAGAGTGGCACCACCGCACCGTGAGTCGGTGCGGGGGTATTTTTTGCACACTCTGCGTGGTTTTTGTAGTTTGTTGTGTTGACCGCAAAGATCCCTTTTCTATCCTCAATCTGTTTAGTTAGACTGGCCTCTCTTTGCTAAAGCCTATTTCATCCTGTGTTTGTGATTTCCTCTTAACTCACAGTTAATACTTGTGGGGGGGATGCTTTTACCTTTGGGGAAATTTCTCTGAGGCAAGTGAGGCTTTGTTTCCTTTCTTTATGGGTAGTTAGCTCTTAGGCTGTGAAGAGGCATCTAGGCAGAGTCAGGCACGCTCCACGGCTATTTCTAGTTGTGTTGATAGGAGTAGGGTTTGCGGTCAGCAGAGTTCCCATTTCCCCAGAGCTCGTCCCGATTCCGTGTTTAACTATCAGGTCATTCCTGGTGCAGCTAACCACCAGGTCCATAACAGTACAGCCGGCACACAAAGTGTTAATGCATCTCAATAGAGGGAAAAGAGAAGTTCTGAGACCATTTTTTTTTCTCTGCAGTGTGTTTTGCCTTTCTTTTCCCCTTAAACTCTGGGTGGTTCAGAACTCAGGTGTGGATATGGACATTCAAGGTCTGTCCTCTAATGTAGATCAACTCGCTGCAAAGGTACAAAACATTCAAGATTATGTAGTTCAGAATCCTATGTTGGAGCCTAGAATTCCAATTCCTGATTTGTTTTCTGGGGATAGATCTAAATTTCTGAATTTCAAAAACAATTGTAAACTGTTTCTTGCTCTGAAACCCCGCTCTTCTGGTGACCCTATTCAGCAAGTGAGAATCATTATTTCTTTGTTGCGTGGCGACCCTCAAGACTGGGCATTCGCCCTGGCGCCAGGAGATCCTGCATTGCGTAATGTAGATGCGTTTTTTCTGGCGCTTGGATTGCTTTATGACGAACCGAATTCAGTGGATCAGGCAGAGAAAATTTTGCTGGCTTTGTGTCAGGGTCAGGATGAAGTGGAGGTATATTGCCAGAAGTTCAGAAAGTGGTCTGTGCTTACTCAGTGGAATGAGTGTGCCCTGGCAGCAATTTTCAGAAAGGGTCTTTCTGAAGCCCTTAAGGATGTTATGGTGGGGTTCCCCACGCCTGCTGGTCTGAATGAATCAATGTCCTTGGCCATACAGATCGATCGGCGCTTACGTGAGCGCAAAACTGTGCACCATTTGGCGATATCCTCTGAGCAGAGGCCTGAGCCTATGCAATGTGATAGGACTTTGACCAGAGCTGAACGGCAAGAACATAGACGTCAGAATGGGCTGTGTTTTTACTGTGGTGACTCCACTCATGCTATCTCTGATTGTCCTAAGCGCACTAAGCGGTTCGCTAGGTCTGTCACCATTGGTACTGTACAGCCTAAATTTCTTTTGTCCATTACTCTGATTTGCTCTTTGTCATCCTACTCTGTTATGGCATTTGTGGATTCAGGCGCTGCCCTGAATTTGATGGACTTAGAGTTTGCCAGGCGCTGTGGTTTTTTCTTGGAGCCCTTGCAGCATCCCATTCCTTTGAGGGGAATTGATGCTACACCTTTGGCCAAGAATAAGCCTCAGTACTGGACCCAGTTGACCATGTGCATGGCTCCTGCGCATCAGGAGGATATTCGCTTTTTGGTGTTGCATAATCTGCATGATGTGGTCGTGTTGGGTTTGCCATGGATGCAGGTCCATAATCCAGTATTGGATTGGAAATCAATGTCGGTGTCCAGTTGGGGCTGTCAAGGGGTACATGGGGATGTTTCATTGTTGTCAATTTCTTCCTCCACTCCTTCTGAAGTCCCTGAGTTTTTGTCGGATTACCGGGATGTATTTGATGAGCCCAAGTCTAGTCCCTACCTCCTCATAGGGATTGTGATTGTGCTATTAATTTGATTCCTGGTAGCAAGTTCCCTAAGGGACGACTTTTCAATTTGTCTGTGCCAGAACACGCCGCTACGCGGAGTTATATAAAGGAGTCCTTGGAGAAAGGGCATATCCGCCCGTCGTCGTCACCATTGGGAGCAGGGTTCTTTTTTGTGGCCAAGAAGGATGGTTCTCTGAGACCTTGTATAGATTACCGCCTTCTTAATAAAATCACGGTCAAATTTCAGTACCCTTTGCCTCTACTGTCTGATTTATTTGCTCGGATTAAGGGGGCTAGTTGGTTCACCAAGATAGACCTTCGAGGGGCGTATAATCTCGTGCGTATTAAACAGGGCGATGAATGGAAAACAGCATTTAATACGCCCGAGGGCCATTTTGAGTACCTGGTGATGCCATTCGGCCTTTCTAATGCTCCCTCTGTGTTTCAGTCCTTTATGCATGACATCTTCCGAAAATATCTGGATAGATTCATGATCGTATATTTGGATGATATTTTGGTCTTTTCGGATGATTGGGAGTCCCATGTGAAGCAGGTCAGAATGGTGTTCCAGGTCCTTCGTGCTAATTCCTTGTTTGTGAAGGGATCTAAGTGTCTCTTTGGAGTTCAGAAGGTTTCCTTTTTGGGCTTCATTTTTCCCCCTTCTACTATCGAGATGGATCCTGTTAAAGTCCAAGCTATTTATGATTGGACTCGGCCTACATCTGTGAAGAGCCTTCAGAAATTTCTGGGCTTTGCCAATTTTTACCGTCGCTTCATCGCTAATTTTTCTAGTGTTGTTAAACCGTTGACTGATTTGACCAAGAAGGGTGCTGATGTGGTGAATTGGTCCTCTGCGGCCGTTGAGGCTTTTCAGGAGTTGAAACGTCGTTTCTCTTCAGCTCCTGTGTTGTGTCAGCCAGATGTTTCGCTCCCTTTTCAGGTCGAGGTTGATGCTTCTGAAATTGGAGCAGGGGCTGTTTTGTCTCAGAGAAGTTCTGATTGCTCTGTAATGAAGCCATGTGCTTTCTTTTCGAGAAAGTTTTCGCCTGCTGAGCGTAATTATGATGTTGGCAATCGGGAGTTGTTGGCTATGAAGTGGGCATTCGAGGAGTGGCGACATTGGCTTGAAGGAGCCAAGCATCGCGTGGTGGTCTTGACAGATCACAAGAATCTGACTTATCTCGAGTCTGCCAAGCGGTTGAATCCTAGACAAGCTCGTTGGTCGCTGTTTTTCTCCCGTTTCAATTTTGTGGTTTCGTACCTTCCGGGTTCCAAGAATGTGAAGGCTGATGCCCTTTCAAGTAGTTTTGTGCCTGATTCTCCTGGGGTTCCTGGGCCGGCTGGTATTCTCAGAGAGGGGGTAGTTCTGTCTGCCATCTCCCCTGATTTGCGGCGGGTGCTGCAGGAGTTCCAGGCTGATAGACCTGACCGTTGTCCAGCGGAGAAACTGTTTGTCCCTGATAGATGGACTAATAGAGTTATCTCTGAGGTTCATTGTTCGGTGTTGGCTGGTCACAGGGCCGTTTCTTCAACAGGGCGGGCAGGGCGGCCACACGGGGCGCCGTGGGGCCGGGGGGCGCAGGAGAGGCCTCGGGCCCCGGTGGTCCCCTGCCCGCTGCTGCTGCTGTTTAAGGGCTGTCAGGGGCGCGGATGCCGCGCTCAGTGCTGAGCGCGGGCGCGCCCTGCCCGAACTCAGCTGCAAATCTGACAGCTGAGCGGTCAGATCATCGCCTCGCGTCGCATTATTAGCATATGGAGGAGCAGGTAGGACGGAGACTCCTGTGATAGTACACGGTGGGTACAGGCTCATGGCGTCACAGAGAGGACACGTGACACCTCTGTGCTACGGTATACAGCCCCCGGGCTCATCCTGCAGCCCAGCACATAGCCTCTGCAGCCTGCCGCTGCTCCTGTCAGCGATGATGTCACGGGAAGGGGCGGAGCCTCCACATACAGTGCTCTGCTCAGCTCATATACCAGGAAGCGGCAGGGCACGTGTGGCATACACTATACTGTGGCATACACTATACTGTGGCATATACTGTACTGTGGCATATACTGTACTGTGGCATGCACTATACTGTGCCATATACTATACTGTGGCATATACTGTACTGTGGCATGCACTATACTGTGCCATATACTATACTGTGCCATATACTATACTGTGGCATATACTGTACTGTGGCATATACTGTACTGTGCCATATACTATACTGTGCCATATACTGTACTGTGCCATATACTATACTGTGCCATATACTATACTGTGGCATATACTGTACTGTGGCATATACTGTACTGTGCCATATACTATACTGTGCCATATACTATACTGTGCCATATACTATACTGTGCCATATACTATACTGTGGCATATACTGTACTGTGGCATATACTGTACTGTGGCATATACTGTACTGTGCCATATACTATACTGTGCCATATACTATACTGTGGCATACACTATACTGTGCCATATACTATACTGTGCCATATACTATACTGTGGCATACACTATACTGTGCCATATACTATACTGTGCCATATACTATACTGTGCTATATACTATACTGTGGCATACACTATACTGTGCCATATACTATACTGTGGCATATACTATACTGTGGCATATACTGTACTGTGCCATATACTGTACTGTGCCATATACTATACTGTGCCATATACTGTACTGTGGCATATACTGTACTGTGCCATATACTATACTGTGCCATATACTATACTGTGGCATACACTATACTGTGCCATATACTATACTGTGCCATATACTATACTGTGCCATATACTATACTGTGGCATACACTATACTGCGCCATATACTATACTGTGCCATATACTATACTGTGGCATATACTGTACTGTGCCATATACTATACTGTGCCATATACTATACTGTGGCATACACTATACTGTGCCATATACTATACTGTGGCATATACTGTACTGTGGCATACACTGTACTGTGCCATATACTATACTGTGGCATGCACTATACTGTGGCATATACTATACTATGGCATATACTATACTGTGGCATACACTATACTGTGGCATACACTATACTGTGGCATTTACTATACTATGGCATAGACTATACTATGGCATATACTATACTGTGGCATACACTATACTGTGGCATATACTATAATGTGGCATATACTATATTATGGCATACACGATACTGTGGCATACACTATACTGTGGCATACACTATACTGTGGCATACACTATACTGTGGCATATACTATACTGTGGCATACACTATACTATGGCATACACTATACTATGGCATATACTATACTATGGCATACACTATACTGTGGCATATACTATAATGTGGCATATACTATAATGTGGCATATACTATACTATGGCATATACTATACTGTGGCATACACTATACTATGGCATATACTATACTGTGGCATATATTATGGCATAAACTATAATGTGGCATATACTATACTGTGGCATATACTATACATGGCATACACTATACTGTGGCATATACTATACTATGGCATACACTATACTGTGCCATACACTATACTGTGCCATATACTATACTGTGGCATATACTATACTGTGGCATGCACTATACTATGGCATAGACTATACTGTGGCATATACTATACTGTGGCATACACTATACTATGGCATATGCTATACTATGGCTCATGTGTGTCTCTGCAAAGCTGATCAATTTCCCCATACAAGGCTATAGGTGCATGTGACACATCGGACTGCACCTGAATGTCATCCCTGTGCAGTCCCATATATATGTGGACTCCGACAATGGAGAAATTAAGACAGATGAGAGGTTATCATCTCTTGCTATTTTATCAATAGAAAATGAACTGGCAGAAAAGCTGAATTATTCGGAAGCTATTAATGCTTTTGCAGCGGCTAAATCTAGAAGAGTCAGTTTCTCATAAATCTGCAACCTACAATTTTTAGGATCTGTTTCCAAAATAATTAATAGATATTATTTACCTACAACTTTGTTCTCACCGTTAATAATTAGCATACTTGTCCCTTTTCCCCAAGTTCTATATAAGTTAAAGGCAAATTATAATTTATTAAAAAAAGGGAAGATACAAGCCTGCTCTCTATTTATTACTCAAGCCCACAAAAATAATGTTTATTATTTTCGGTGCCGGGGGGGGGGGGGGGGGGGGGGGAGAAATTTCCTACTCTCGCCCTGTGTCATTTTTGGGCTAGAAACTGCCCTGGCTGGTCATCCTGGGATTTTTGGTACCAGAGATTTGGTGGCTAGGTCCTTTTGGTGGCCTTCCTTGTCGCGGGATGTGCGTTCTTTTGTGCAGTCTTGTGGGACTTGTGCTTGGGCTAAGCCCTGCTGTTCTCGTGCCAGTGGGTTACTTTTGCCCTTGCCGGTCCCGAAAAGGCCCTGGACGCATATTTCCATGGATTTTATTTCAGATCTTCCTGTTTCTCAAAGGATGTCGGTCATCTGGGTGGTTTGTGATCGCTTCTCTAAAATGGTCCATTTGGTACCCTTGCCTAAATTACCTTCTTCCTCTGATTTGGTTCCATTATTTTTCCAACATGTGGTTCGTTTGCATGGCATTCCGGAGAACATCGTGTCTGACAGAGGTTCCCAGTTTGTTTCAAGGTTTTGGCGGTCCTTTTGTGCTAAGATGGGCATTGATTTGTCTTTTTCTTCGGCTTTCCATCCTCAGACAAATGGCCAAACCGAACGAACCAATCAGACTTTGGAAACTTATCTGAGATGTTTTGTTTCTGCGGATCAGGATGATTGGCTGACCTTCTTGCCATTGGCTGAGTTCGCCCTTAATAATCGGGCCAGTTCGGCTACTTTGGTTTCGCCTTTTTTTTGTAATTCTGGTTTTCATCCTCGTTTTTCTTCAGGGCAGGTTGAGCCGTTAATGACCGGGCCAATTTTTACAATTCTGACCACTGTCCTTTTATGAGGTTATAACTCTGGAATGCTTCAACGGATCCTGATGATTCTGACATTGTTTTCTCATGACATGTTGTACTTCATGATAGTGGTAAAATTTATTTGATATTACCTGCGTTTATTTGTGAAAAAAAACGGAAATTTGGCGAAAATTTTGAAAATTTCGCAATTTTCCAACTTTGAATTTTATGCAATTAAATTACAGTGATATGTCACACAAAATACTTAATAAGTAACATTTCCGACATGTCTACTTTACATCAGCACAATTTTGGAACCAAAATTTTTTTTTTTTTAGGGAGTTATAAGGGTTAAAAGTTGATCAGCAATTTCTCATTTTTACAACACCATTTTTTTTTAGGGACCACATCTCATTTGAAGTAGTTTTGAGGGGTCTATATGACAGAAAATAACCAAGTGTGACACCATTCTAAAAACTGCACCCCTCAAGGAGCTCAAAACCACATTCTAGAAGTTTATTAACCCTTCAGGTGTTTCACTGGAATTTTTGGAATGTTTAAATAAAAATGAACATTTAACTTTTTTTCACACAAAATTTACTTCAGCTCCAATTAGTTTTATTTTACCAAGGGTAACAGGAGAAAATGGACCGCAAAAGATGTTGTACAATTTATCCTGAGTACGCCGATACCCCATATGTGGGGGTAAACCACTGTTTGGGCGCATGACAGTGCTCGGAACCAAAGGAGCGCCATTTGACTTTTCAATGCAAAATTGACTGGAATTGTGATGGGACGCCATGTTGCGTTTGGAGAGCCCCTGATGTGCCTAAACATTGAAACCCCCCACAAGTGACACCATTTTGGAAAGTAGACCCCCTAAGGAACTTATCTAGAGGTGTGGTGAGCACTTTGACCCACCAAGTGCTTCACAGAAGTTTATAATGCAGAACCGTAAAAATAAAAAATCATATTTTTTCACAAAAATTATCTTTTGGCCCCCAATTTTTTATTTTCCCAAGGGTAAGAGAAGAAATTGGACCCCAAAAGTTGTTGTCCAATTTGTCCTGAGTACGCTGATACCCCATATGTGGGGGTAAACCACTGTTTGGGCGCATGGGAGAGCTCGGAAGGGAAGGAGCGCCGTTTGACTTTTCAATGCAAAATTGACAGGAATTGAGATGGGATGCCATGTTGCGTTTGGAGAGCCACTGATATGCCTAAACATTGAAACCCCCCACAAGTGACACCATTTTGGAAAGTGGACCCCTAAGGAACTTATCTAGATGTGTGGTGAGCACTTTGACCCACCAAGTGCTTCACAGAAGTTTATAATTCAGAGCCATAAAAATGAAACAAAAATTTTTTCCCACAAAAATTATTTTTTAGCCCCCAGTTTTGTATTTTCCCGAGGGTAACAGGACAAATTGGACAACAAATTTTGGGGTCCAATTTCTCCTGAGTACGCTGATACCCCATATGTGGGGGGGAACCACCGTTTGGGCACATGGGAGGGCTCGGAAGGGATGGAGCGCCATTTGGAATGCAGACTTAGATGGAATGGTCTGCAGGCATCATATTGCGTTTGCAGAGCCCCTAATGTACCTAAACAGTAAAAAAAAAACACAAGTGACACCATTTTGGAAAGTAGACCCCCTAAGGAACTCATCTAGATGTGTTGTGAGAGCTTTGAACCCCCAAGTGTTTCACTACAGTTTATAACGCAGAGCTGTGCAAATAAAAAATATATTTTTTTCCACAAAAATTATTTTTTAGCCCCCAGTTTTGTATTTTTCCAAGGGTAACAGGAGAAATTGGACCCTAGATATTGCTGTCCAATTTGTCCTGAGTACGCTGATACCTGATATCTGGGGGGGAACCACCGTTTGAGCGCATGGCAGAGCTCGGAAGGGAAGGAGCATCATTTGGAATGCAGACTTAGATGGATTGGTCTGCAGGTGTCACATTGCGTTTGCAGAGCCCCTAATGTACCTAAACAGAAGAAACCCCCCCACAAGTGACCCAATATTGGAAACTAGGTGTTAACTAGTGATAGAGTTTTATAGGTGGGGTCGTTATGGATGCGGCGATACTAAATATGTGTACTTTTATTGTTTGATTTTTTTTTTTATTTAGATAAAGAAATGTATTTATGGGAATTTTTTTTTTTTTTCTTTATTTAGGAATTTTTTTTTATTTTTTTTTACACATATAGAATTTTTTTTTTTACTTTTTTACTTTGTCCCAGGGGGGGACATCAACAGATCGGTGATCTGACAGTTTGCACAGCACTCTGTCAGATCACCGATCTGACTTCCAGTGCTGCAGGCTTACCAGAGCCTGGTCTGCACCCGCAGGACCCGGATGCAGCCCCGCGGCCATTTTGGATCCGGGGCCTGCAGGGATAGGAGGTAAGAGACCCTCGCGGCAACGCGATCACATCGCGTTGCTCCGGGGGTCTCGGGGAAGCACGCAGGGAGCCCCCTCCCTGCGCGATGCTTCCCTGTACCGCCGGTACACCGCGATCATGTTTGATCGCGGTGTGCCGGGGGTTAATCTGCCAGGGGCGGTCCGTGACCGCTCCTGGCACATAGTGCCGGATGTCAGCTGCGATAGGCAGCTGACACCCGACCGCGCTCCCCCCGTGAGCGTGGCCGATCGCGCTGGACGTACTATTCCGTCCTTGGGAATTAGGGCCCACCCCACATGGACGGAATAGTACGTCCAATGGCAGAAAGGGGTTAAAGAAACTGTTTCTAATATTGCTGTGAAAGTTCATATTTGTTTTACAGAGACCTGAAGAAAAACCCGTTTGGCGCGGCAGAATCCCGGGTCTAGATACTCGCCTTGTAGCCCGCCTAAGGTCTATGTTGGGGGTTCATGACGGGTCCCTCGCATCGTTGCCGCTGTTATAAAGTTATAAATTGACTTGAGTATTAATTGCACAATTGAACACACCACCTCCGTAAAGAAAAATGTTGAAAAATGTTTCCACCCTTAAAGGGAATGTTGACTTGTTGCACTTTATTAAAGTGATAATGTTATAGTGTTAAAGATAGTATTGTACGCAGAAAAATACTAGTAAGGGTACCGTCACACATTGAAATTTCCATCGCTACGACGTTACGATTCGTGACGTTCTAGCGATATCGTTACGATATCGCTGTGTCTGACACGCTACTGCGATCAGACACCCTGCTGAAAATCGTACGTCGTAGCAGATCGTTTGGAACTTTCTTTCGTCGCTTGATCACCCGCTGACATCGCTGGATCGTTGTGTGTGACAGCGATCCAGCGATGTCTTCGCTTGTAACCAGGGTAAACATCGGGTAACTAAGCGCAGGGCCACGCTTAGTAACCCGATGTTTACCCTGGTTACAAGCGTAAACGTAAAAAAACAAACCGTACATACTCACCCGTCGGTGTCCTTCAGGTCCCTTGCCGTCTGCTTCCTGCTCTGAGTGCCGGCCGGAAAGTGAGAGCAGAGCTCCAGCGCCGTGATTGCAACGTGTGACCGCAGTCTACGACGCTGGAGCGATGATTATACGACGCTGCGACGTCACGAATCGTGCCGTCGCAGCGATGAAAATTTCAATGTGTGACGGTACCCTAAGAGATAGTGACTAAGAATAAAGCTGAAACTTTGCACTTGTAGGAAAGTGATTGATGTTTTTAGAAGAAGTGAGCTAGTATAATAAGTGATAGTATTAGGCTGCAGTCACACTATCAGTATTTGGTCAGTATTTTACATCAGTATTTGTAGCCAAAACCAGGAGTGGGTGATAAATGCAGAAGTGGAGCATATGTTTCTATTATACTTTTCCTCCTCTATTTGTTCCACTCCTGGTTTTGGCTACAAATACTGATGTAAAATACTGACCAAATACTACTAGTGTGACGGCAGCCTTAAGGTACCTTCACACGAAACGACATTATAACGATATCGCTAGCAATCCGTGACGTTGCAGCGTCCTCGCTAGCGATATCGTTTCGTTTGACACGCAGCAGCGATCAGGATCCTGCTGTGATGTCGCTGGTCGCTGAATAAAGTCCAGAACTTTATTTGGTCGTCCGATCGCTGTGTATCGTTGTGTTTGAAAGCAAAAGCAACGATACCAGCGATATTTTACACTGGTAACCAGGGTAAACATCGGGTTACTAAGCGCAGGGCCGCGCTTAGTTACCCGATGTTTACCCTGGTTACTAGCGTAAAATGTAAAAAAAACAAACAGCACATACTCACATTGCGTCCCCTGCAGTCTGCTTCCTCCTCTGACTCAGCGCCGCAAAGTGAAAGTGAAAGCAGCACAGCGGTGACGTCACCGCTCTGCTCTCACTGTACGGCGCTCAGTCAGTCAGGAAGTGGACGCAGGGGGACCGTGAATGTAAGTATGTGCTGTTTGTTTTTTTTAGATTTTACGCTGGTAACCAGGGTAAACATCGGGTTACTAAGCGCGGCCCTGCGCTTAGTTACCCGATGTTTACCCTGGTTACCAGGGGACCTCGGCATAGTTGATCGCTGGAGAGCGGTCTGTGTGACAGCTCTCCAGCGACCAAACAGCGACGCTGCAGCGATCGACATCGTTGTCGCTATCGCTGCAGCGTCGCTTCGTGTGAAGGTACCTTAATATGCAGATAGTATTGAGAGACAGAAAAGTTTAAGAATTGACCATAAAGTTAATGTTCAGTTTTGCACCTTGAATAAAGAGAAATCTAGGTAGTATACCCGCAGGGGTAGTTACTGTTCTATAGTATAATATAGTGAAAGTTCTATATTTTTGAAGAAAGTATCTATACCATGCAAATATGTTCTTGTAACGTTCTAACATCAATTCCTCCCATAAAGGGAAGCTCCAGTTTACATTAATTAACCAGTTTTATATGTTTATAGCATTTAAAAATGTGTATGTCTTTTTGCTAATTTGTATTGTTGTTCTTCCTTTCCCAGTCCGGGAGCACTGGATTCATCGGGGGGGGGGGGGGGAGTGTGATGCCCCGGGATCCTGGTCGTCACAGTGGCATTGCTATCCTCACGGGGAGAGTAATGTCACACTTGGAGGCAAGGAAGGATAACTTTCACCAGGTAACACAAACATGTAACATGTTCACACTCCAGGACACAAGGGGGGCTTTTGATCCTATTCCTAGGTGACTCCCCTATATATATTGTGGTTTTGGAGGGAAAATGGGGCAGTTAGTGCCGGAGAGCAGTCTGAGGCAGGAAGAACGTATGAGGAGCCGTGCAGCCACGAGAAAGTGCTGCAGCTCCTGGACAGAGATAATACCGAAAGCAGAACAGATTGTAGCGAGTGTGTAGGAGAGAGAAGCACAGGCGAGGACACCAGGGGGAGGACAGCAGCCAACAGACTGTCTCCCTGGCAAAGTGCAGACACCAGTAGCCGGAAGACCGAGGCTTTGGTGGGACTCTAAGACACATAGCAGAAACCGGCAGGACAGCTGGATTATACATCACCTGTTCGCCCTAACACCCAGGAGACACAGTGACACATAGAGCCCGGGTCATGATAGAGACCCTGTAAAAAGGCTCGAGTCACCTGTCATACAGGTTATGTCCTATCCTATATGGGGGACAGAGAGAAGAACTGTGAGGACCTTATCAGAAGCCATAGGCAGTAAGGGACTACATTGCCACCGCGCTAGAGGGAAGGCTTTAATCTCCACCTGGAAAAGGGGACTCTGGACTTGCCTCCAAGCCGGCCGGACTCTGCCTGTCCTGTGATCTGGTGCTCTGGACTGTGGCTGCCTGAAGTCTTCAGTAAATAAGGTAAAGAGACTGCAAACCTGTGTCCTCGTTCCTTACTGCCCCATTCACCATCATTTTCCATCTACACACCGGGAGCCCTGGGGATACACTTCACCTGTGGGAAGGTATACCATCTAGCTGGCATAACATCACCCCAGAGGACCCCTTAAAGCAGCGTCGGTCACCACTGACTGAATACCACAGGTGGCGTCACGAACATAAACGTTATCCAATTCCCCATTTACATGGGCGCCCAGGGCCACAGACCAGGACGCCACCGTGACATCCCCCTGTGAACCCCGGACCCGGTACCGGGTATCCCACGGACCTGGCGGGGACTCACATGCAGTGATGGGGGGTGAGGATGTAGCTGCAGCTTCTCTCTCTGAGGCTGCATGCTGTGATGGGGGTGAGGATGTAGCTGCAGCTTCTCTCTCTGAGGCTGCATGCTGTGATGGGGGTGAGGATGTAGCTGCAGCTTCTCTCTCTGAGGCTGCATGCTGTGATGGGGTGAGGATGCAGCTTCTCTCTCTGAGGCTGCATGCTGTGATGGGGGGTGAGGATGCAGCTTCTCTCTCTGAGGCTGCATGCAGTGATGGGGGTGAGGATGTAGCTGCAGCTTCTCTCTCTGAGGCTGCATGCTGTGATGGGGGTGAGGATGTAGCTGCAGCTTCTCTCTCTGAGGCTGCATGCTGTGATGGGGGGTGAGGATGCAGCTTCTCTCTCTGAGGCTGCATGCAGTGATGGGGGTGAGGATGTAGCTGCAGCTTCTCTCTCTGAGGCTGCATGCTGTGATGGGGTAATGATGCAGCTTCTCTCTCTGAGGCTGCATGCAGTGATGGGGGTGAGGATGTAGCTGCAGCTTCTCTCTCTGAGGCTGCATGCTGTGATGGGGGGTGAGGATGCAGCTTCTCTCTCTGAGGCTGCATGCAGTGATGGGGGGTGAGGATGCAGCTTCTCTCTCTGAGGCTGCATGCAGTGATGGGGGGTGAGGATGTAGCTGCAGCTTCTCTCTCTGAGGCTGCATGCTGTGATGGGGGGTGAGGATGCAGCTTCTCTCTCTGAGGCTGCATGCAGTGATGGGGGTGAGGATGTAGCTGCAGCTTCTCTCTCTGAGGCTGCATGCTGTGATGGGGGGTGAGGATGCAGCTTCTCTCTCTGAGGCTGCATGCAGTGATGGGGGTGAGGATGTAGCTGCAGCTTCTCTCTCTGAGGCTGCATGCTGTGATGGGGGGTGAGGATGCAGCTTCTCTCTCTGAGGCTGCATGCAGTGATGGGGGTGAGGATGTAGCTGCAGCTTCTCTCTCTCAGGCTGCATGCTGTGATGGGGGTGAGGATGCAGCTTCTCTCTCTGAGGCAGCATGCGGTGAATGCGCAGTGGCAAAGACTTCTGATTGGCTTAGGGCAGTGTGATTGAGTTGCCCACCAGAGCCGTGGGGTACCCGGTACCGAGTCCGGTGTTCACAGGGGATGTCACAGTGGCGGCTATCCGGTCCGTGGCCCTGGGCGCTCATGTAAAAGGGGAAAGTCTTTAAAGGGATTTAATGAATAAAGTTTGTGTTCGTGACACCACCTGTGGTATTCAGTCAGTGGTGACCGACGCTGCTTTAAGGGGTCCTCTGGGGTGATGTTATGGCAGCTAGATGTTATACCTTCGCACAGGTGAAGTATATCCCCAGGGCTCCCGGTGTGTAGATGGAAGATGGTGAATGGCGCAGTAAAGAACGAGGACACAGGTTTGCAGTCTCTTTACCTGGAAGACTTCAGGCAGCCACAGTCCAGGGTATCAGATCACAGGACAGGCAGGGTCCAGCTGGCTTGGAAGCGAATCCAGAGTCCCCTTTACCAGGTGGAGTTAGAAGCCTTCCTCTAGCGTCGTGGTGTTGTAGTCCCTTACTGCCTATGGCTTCACAGAAGGTCCTCACAGTTCTCTCTGTCCCCCATATAGGATAGGACATAAACCCGTATGACTGGTGACTTGAGCCTTTTTATAGGGACACTAGCACACCCCGGGCTCTATAGGTGTCCCCGTGCCTCCTGGGTATTAAGGCGGACAGGTAACTTGCAGTTCAGCTGTCCTGCCGGTTTCTGCTGAAAGTCGTAGAGTCCTTACAACCTCGGTGGTCCGGCTACCGGTTATCTGCGCCTCAGAAGGAGGCAGCCTGCTTGTTGCTGGTCTCCCTTTATATATCTTCTCCTGTGCTTCGCTCTCTTGCACGCTGACTGAACAATGTTCGGCTTTCTGTGTGTCTCTTTCCAGGAACTGTGGTACTTCAGACTACATGGCCCCTTCAGACCTTCTGACCCTCTAGGTCCGTCTGCTCTCTTCTGTCTCTCTGACAATCTGATCTCTCTTTCCCTCCAAATCACAATATATATAGGGGAGTCACCTACAAATAGGATCAAACGCTCCCCCTTGTGGCCTGGAGTGTGAACATGTTGTGTGTATGGTGGTTACCTGATAAGAGTTATCTTTCATCGCTTCCAGGCGTAACATCACTCTCCCCATGAGGAAAGCAATACTACTGTGACGACCAGGACCCTGGAGCGCCACACAATGGGATATGAGAGTAGCAGGAATGTTCAGCAAAGCAAGTACAAACATCAGAGGAGAAAGATCCTGTACTGAGAGCGGCTGCAACAAAAATGGGAGAAAGAGTCCAAATCTGCAGGTGAGACCCGGCAAGTCAGCCCCATCTACCACATAACACAGCAGTGGCACTTGTGAGGCCGGGCCTGGGGCAACTCTCCTTACAGGGCTTGGGGCAATAACGGGGAATCCAAAATTCCCTTCTTCATATATTCCTTGACATCTCCGACTCATGAAGAGATCTGCAATTCTGTTCTATGACTGTAGGGTCCCTTTAAGTGTCACCCAATCTTGTTTTGGCAATTTAAAGGGGAAGTCTTCCTGCCGTTGGTAGATTATTGCCCTGCAATGTAAATTGGGGGTGAAGTAGGGGCTCACACAGCGGAAGAGGGTGACTCCTATGTGGCCACCACTGGCATCTGGAGATGGCTCCTGCCCCTCCCCCGCTCCTTTCATTTAATGACGAGTTTTGGGATTATTTGAAGTGTCAAAATATCTTGTGTTTAATTAATACAATTAATTCTACGGACTGAGCCTCCGAATGAAGGAACTGGCAGCATCTTCTACAAACAGAGGAGCTGGCGCTCACCCAGGCAGTAAGTCTGCCCGCTGTGCCAGCGTCTCTCTCTGCACCACATTCTGCACCCAGGTCATGATGTAAGGATATGGACATGCTGCCAACGTTTCCTTCTGAAGAAATATGTTTTACTGTTCTGTGATGTGATATAAAGTGAATTGTGATGTGTCAGTAATGTTGGTTAATGTGTGTAGTTTGACCATAGGGATGGTTAGAGTTAATGTTTGGGACTAACCCAGAGTGGGAAGGGTTGAGTTACAGAGAAAGTGACAATTTCCTGTTTGAATGTCAGGCAGAGTCTGGAGTGTATATTGAGTGAACCAAAAGGTCCAAGGCGAGCAGTGCCACATTCTGAGGTGACCCTAAGTGAGAGGAGACCAAAGAAAAGAGATACCGAGATCCGGAGCAGGTGATGAAGAGACAGAGTGACCTTCTGGAGACAGGTCCTGAGAGAAGACGCCTAGCCACAAGATCCCGAGCTCAAAACGCTGGAAAGTAATGGGCCTAAGGCCGCTTTCACACATCTGGTTTTTGCCGTCAGTCACAATCCGTCGAATGTTGAAAAAAACGGATCCGTCGCAGATTGTGAAAAACTGATGTGACGGATCCATTTTTTCTCCAGATCCGACTAGCTGATCCAGCTAATTGGATCCTAAAAAAAAAAAAAAATCGGATGCTCAGTTAAAAAAAAACGGAATCCATCGCCGGATCCGACGCCATAGGCTTCCATTCTAGCAAACGACAGGCGGCAACAGATCCGTCGCTGTCCGTTTTTTCGACAGACACAAAAGACGTTCCTATGTACGTTTTCTCCGGCAGCCGAAAAAACAATTTCAGACGGATCTGGCGAACGACGGAAGAAACGTGAGGCCATCCGTCCCAATCCATCGCTCATACAAGTCTATGAGAAAAAAACAGATCTGGCGGCAACATTCGTCGGATCCGTTTTTTTTTTAAATTTGCCAGCTTCAGACTGACGGCAAAAGACTGATGTGTGAAAGGGGCCTAAGGCTGCTTTCACACTAGCGTTTTTTGTCCTCCGTCGCAATGCGTCGTTTTGGTCAAAAAACGCATCCTGCAAAAGTGCTTGCAGGATGCGTTTTTTCTCCATAGACTAACATTAACGACGCATTGCGACGAATTGACACACGTCGCAACCGTCGTGCGACGGTTGCGCCGTGTTGTGGCGGACCGTCGGCTGAAAAAAACGCTACATGTAACGTTTTTTGCTGCCGACGGTCCGCTTTTTCCCACCGCGCATGCGCAGCCGGAACTCTGCCCCCACCTCCCCGCACTTCCCCGCACCTCACAATGGGGCGGCGGATGCGCTGGAAAAATACATCCGCTGCCCCCGTTGTGCGGCGCAGAGAACGCTAGCGTCGGTAACCTCGGCCCGACGCACTGCTACGGACCGAGCCCGACGCTAGTGTGAAAGTAGCCTTAGGGTCAGTTCACACTGGGCAGTTTTGCTGCGTTTTTTATGCTAATTTTCAGCTGCTTTTTACAGTATCAGCAGAGCCTGCGAGACTTCAGAAATCTCCTGCACACTTTTTTGTGTGATCCGGATTTTGTGCTTTGCTGCGTTTTTTGGACATAGAGCAGGTCACTTCTTTCAGCGTTTTTCACCCATTGATTTGAATAAATGGTGAATAAAATCGCTGCATATAAGCAGGTTGACTTTTTTTTCAGTGTATTTGCTGCAGAAAAGTCAAGGACAGCGGGATGTGACATCACACTCGGCTCTGCTACATCTAGATGGCCGGCTGCATGGTGCGTCCATATGGTGCGTCCATACAGCCCATCATCCAGCAGAGCGGACCCCAACCCCATTCACTTGTATGGAGGGTCCGACAATACAGTGTTCGGCACGCTGTCATATGCATGAAATCGCAGCAAACACCGCTTCTGATTGACAGGGAAACCACGGTCAGAGAGCCGCAGTTCCCCTACTGTCAAAAGACAGCGGGAGCACTCAGCTGTGATTGGAGGTATACAGGTTACCTCCATCATCCGACACCCGCTGCCGCTAATAACAGTGAGAGCAGCAGCGGATGATGGGAGTATTCATCAGCTGCTCCTGTGCGGTAAATAAATAATATAAAAAAAACCCGGCGTGGGTTCCCCCCTATTTTTGACAACAAACCAGGCAAAACTCACTGCTGGGGGCTGCAACCCTCAGCTGTCAGCAAGGCTGGTTATCAAGAATAGAAGGGTCCCCATGCTGTTTTTTAAATTAAATAAATAATTTAAAAAAACGGCATGGGCCCCCCCATATCTTTACAACTAGCCTTGCTAAAGTAGACAGCTGGGGGCTGGTATTCCCAGGTTAGTAAGGGGCCATGGATATTGGGCCCCCAGCTTAAAAATAGCAGCCTGCAGCTGCCCAGAAAAGGCACATCTATTAGATGCCCAATTGTGGTGCTTGCCCTGTAGCGGTGACAAGCGGGGCTCATATTTGTGGGGTTGATGTCACCTTTGTATTGTCAGGTGACATTAAGCCCCGAGGTTAGTAATGGAGAGGCGTCTATAAGACACCCATCCATTATTAATCCTATAGTCACATTGTATAAAAACACACCATGAATAAAGTTGTAACAACCCTGCCGGGATCACTGCATGGCCTCCCATCCCCCACATGCCTTACACATTTATTACTCTCTTCTCCGGGGCATGCTGTGTGCTTCATTCCTCCTGCCTGCTCTGTGCATGCTTCCTGGCTGTGTGCATAGGGGGGTGGCACCGGCAACACCTGATTCTTATTGAGACTGTGTGCACCTTCCTAAGGTGTCCCTTTCCAATTGCCATGAGGCCTCATGTACTTAAGGCATCCCCACCCATTGGAGGGGGCCTGTGCAAGCTACTTCCTCAGTCAGTTTCTTGCTGCTGAGGTGCCAGGTCCCGTCTCGGTTACTCCTGTGTCTGCCACCCAGTGGGGCATCATACCCTGGTCTGTACCTGTCTTCGGTTACTCCTGTGTCTGCCACCCAGTGGGGCATCATACCCTGGTCTGTACCTGTCTTCGGTTACTCCTGTGTCTGCCACCAATGTGGCATCATACCCTGGTCTGTACCTGTCTTCGGTTACTCCTGTGTCTGCCACCCAGTGGGGCATCATACCCTGGCCTGTACCTGTCTTCGGTTACTCCTGTGTCTGCCACCCAGTGGGGCATCATACCCTGGCCTGTACCTGTCTTCGGTTACTCCTGTGTCTGCCACCCAGTGGGGCATCATACCCTGGTCTGTACCTGTCTTCGGTTACTCCTGTGTCTGCCACCAATGGGGCATCGTACCCTGGCCAGTGTACTTGTTTCTGTGCTTTGTCCCGTTCCTGACCCTGCTTCTGCCTAGTCCAATTCCTGTGTCCCTTCGTATCCCTGTCTTGGCTTCCTTTCTCTGCTGTTCGTACCTCCGTGTTCATTTTCTCTGCTCTGCTCGCCACAGCCTGTGGCTCTGCGCCTCTCTGCTCTGTTTGCCACAACCTGTGGCTCTATGATCTTGCTCTGCTCATTGCTCCGTACCCTCTAGCTTTCCTCTGCTCTCGGCTCTGCTCTCACTCTGCGGCTTTGCTCTGCTCTCGGCTCTGCTTTCTCTCTGTGGCTTTGCTCTGTTCTCGGCTCTGCTCTCATTCTGCGGCTTTGCTTTGCTCACGGCTCTGCTCGCTGCGGTTTTGCTCTGCTCTCGGCTCTGCTCTCGCTCTGCGACTCCGCTCCTTATCGTTCTGCCTTGCTCAGCTCCTTGCAGTTCTGCCTTGCTCCGCTCCTTTGGGGTTCTGCCCTGCACCATTCCTTGCAGTTCTACCCTGCTCCGCTTCTTGCGGTTCTGCCTTGCTCTGCCCCTTACGTCTCTGCTCTTGGCTCCACCTCCTATGTTTCTGCTTAGTCCCGCCTCCTGTGCTTCTGCTTTGCATCCGCTCTTGTGGTCTTGCTCTACCTCCATTCTGCAACTATCTGTACAGATCCCTACCTGTTCTCAAATACCTGCCTGTATACCGGTTCCTACCGCCCCTGCCAGTGTCACAGCCAGAGTGCCAGCCGTGTCCGCCTGCCTGCCAGTGTCTCTGCCATACCCGTCCGCCTGCTAGTGTCACAGCCGTGCCTGCCTGTGTTTTGTTCCCCGGTGGGATCAGCAGCCACAGCCAGACACCACCCTGGAGTGGTACCTGGTAGCTACCTGCCGCACAAGCCTGACCTCACCATCAGAGGCTCCAGCCAACACCTAGAAAGCTACTTAGTCACCCCCCTTCCAGGGTAGTCTGGTTTGTGGCACAGTGGGGCCGCACACCCGCGCCAACCAGTCTGGGCACGAGTGTAAAAAAAGTCCTTTAATTGAAAAAATGACACAGCCTCCATTAACAATCTCAATTAAACTATACTTACGACCTCACCTATTTTCTCCAAAGCCCTTGAACTCCTGTAATAAACCAAAAATAAAAAACAACATATACGGCTGAACTGCGGTGACCTCACTGAGATCCCTGCTAGCAGCGTGAGAAAGTCGCATGATGCAGAGGCGAGTTTCACCGGGAGGACTGTGTTGTAGTGAAGTAGTACAAGACCGTGGCCATAGAGGGCACTATAAACTGCAACCAAAGAAAAACTGTGGAAAATGCTTCAAGTTGTAAATAAAATGTCCATAAGACAGTGTACCGGCTATTGCTTGTATATAATCCTTATAAAATTGCCATTCAGAAAAGAGTTCATTAGTGACTGGTGGTCTCCCATATTGAACTGTGAAACATCTGGTCCTGGCCAACTTGCAACATCGGTTACATGCGGCCTGAACAGGCGCAGCGTCCCCAGAGCAAAGGTCCACACACCCAGCCAGGACCTCTACTTTGTTGTAATGTGCTGAGGTGCAGGAGACTCGCGCCTCATCCATGGATAAAGCACCACATTACACTTGGCATAGTTGGCAGGATCGAGTCTTGCAACTGGAAGAGCAAAACTGGGGACTGTTGCGTGGGCTAAGATGATGCTGAACAAGAACTGTCTAGAGGTGGAGATTGGTGAAGAAACAGCAATGAGGCCCCACCGATTGTGGGCACAGAAGGAACAAAAGGGTGTGGAGCAGTGTCCAGCTCTTCAGAGGTTATGCCTACACAGGGGGGAGTGCCAGTTGCTGTAAAGCGAAGTGGAAGTAGAAGGCCTGCCCAGCAAGGTGTGACTCAGGGAACCGGGTAGAGAAGGTCGAGAAACAGGATGGTTAATCAGAGAAAACAACACCTAGCAAAAGGCAGGGCCGTGACGGGTCTCATGAGAGAGAATAGCCAGCGCCATTTGTGGGTTGTAAGTTGAAGAAGGAAAAACGGTGTGGAGTTATCATTTTCAGAGTCAGGTTGTTTACCTCAGGGAGCCGAAGGAGGTGCTGAGGACCCAGGCCGGCTAGGTTCCCTGTGGGATCTGAGAAGAGGCTTATTACAGGGATCTGAGAAGAGGCGGGCCCACCAGTAGAACGTAGCCTACGTTTCTGTTCTTTCTAACAACCGAAGAGGGGACAACAAGGGTCGGGAAGCTCATCAGCGACCTGAAAGGCCTGAGTTGGTCGACAGCAGAGAGGGGATGGACCAGTAACCAGCCAGGAACATGTTGGCAGGCCCCTTAGCCGTATGCTATGGAGTGTTAACTTTCTGAGGGGAAGCTGATAACTACAACCTATAGCATGAGCATGGGTTCATCTATGAATTTGGGACTGGCCACCATATCTACATGCAGAAGAGAATAGCAATAATATAATAATAATAATTTTATTTCTATAGCGCCAACATATTCCGCAGCACTTTATATTTTAGAGGGGACTTGTACAGACGAAATACATTACAGGATAACAATAACCACATAAACAACAGATACCAAGAGGAATGAGGGCCCCGATCACCAGATACAAGAGGAGTGAGGGCCCCGATCACCAGATACAAGAGGAGTGAGGGCCCCGATCACCAGATACAGGAGGAGTGAGGGCCCCGATCACCAGATACAAGAGGAGTGAGGGCCCCGATCACCAGATACAAGAGGAGTGAGGGCCCCGATCACCAGATACAGGAGGAGTGAGGGCCCCGATCACCAGATACCAAGAGGAATAAGGGCCCGATCACCAGATACAGGAGGAGTGAGGGTCCCGATCACCAGATACAGGAGGAGTGAGGGCCCCGATCACCAGATACAGGAGGAGTGAGGGCCCCGATCACCAGATACAGGAGGAGTGAGGGCCCCAACCACCAGATACAAGAGTGAGGGCCCCGATCACCAGATACAGGAGGAGTGAGGGCCCCGACCACCAGATACAGGAGGAGTGAGGGCCCCGATCACCAGATACCAAGAGGAGTGAGGGCCCCGATCACCAGATACAGGAGGAGTGAGGGTCCCGATCACCAGATACAAGAGGAGTGAGGGCCTCGACCACCAGATACCAAGAGGAGTGAGGGCCCCGACCACCAGATACAAGAGGAGTGAGGGCCCCGATCACCAGATACAGGAGCAGTGAAGGCCCCGATTACCAGATATAGGAGGAGTGAGGGCCCCGATCACCAGATACAGGAGGAGTGAGGGCCCCGATCACCAGATACAGGAGGAGTGAGGGCCCCGATCACCAGATACAAGAGGAGTGAGGGCCCCGATCACCAGATACCAAGAGGAGTGAGGGCCCCGATCACCAGATACAAGAGGAGCGAGGGCCCCGATCACCAGATACAAGAGGAGCGAGGGCCCCGATCACCAGATACAGGAGGAGCAAGGGCCCCGATCACCAGATACCAAGAGGAGTGAGGGCCCCGACCACCAGATACAAGAGGAGTGAGGACCCCGATCACCAGATACCAAGAGGAGTGAGGGCCCCAATCACCAGATACAGGAGCAGTGAGGGCCCCGATCACCAGATACAGGAGGAGTGAGGGCCCCGATCACCAGATACAGGAGGAGTGAGGGCCCCGATCACCAGATACAAGAGGAGTGAGGGCCCCGATCACCAGATACAAGAGGAGTGAGGGCCCCGACCACCAGATACAGGAGGAGTGAGGGCCCCGATCACCAGATACAGGAGGAGTGAGGGTCCCGATCACCACATACAAAAGGAGTGAGGGCCCTGACCACCAGATACAGGAGGAGTGAGGGCCCCGATCACCAGATACAGGAGGAGTGAGGGCCCCGATCACCAGATACAGGAGCAGTGAGGGCCCCGATCACCAGATACAGGAGGAGTGAGGGCCCCGATCACCAGATACAGGAGGAGTGAGGGCCCCGATCACCAGATACAAGAGGAGTGAGGGCCCCGATCACCAGATACAGGAGGAGTGAGGGCCCCGATCACCAGATACAAGAGGAATGAGGGCCCCGATCACCAGATACAAGAGGAGTGAGGGCCCCGATCACCAGATACAAGAGGAGTGAGGGCCCCGATCACCAGATACAGGAGGAGTGAGGGCCCCGATCACCAGATACAGGAGCAGTGAAGGCCCCGATTACCAGATATAGGAGGAGTGAGGGCCCCGATCACCAGATACAGGAGGAGTGAGGGCCCCGATCACCAGATACAGGAGGAGTGAGGGCCCCGATCACCAGATACAAGAGGAGTGAGGGCCCCGATCACCAGATACCAAGAGGAGTGAGGGCCCCGATCACCAGATACAAGAGGAGCGAGGGCCCCGATCACCAGATACAAGAGGAGCGAGGGCCCCGATCACCAGATACAGGAGGAGCAAGGGCCCCGATCACCAGATACCAAGAGGAGTGAGGGCCCCGACCACCAGATACAAGAGGAGTGAGGACCCCGATCACCAGATACCAAGAGGAGTGAGGGCCCCAATCACCAGATACAGGAGCAGTGAGGGCCCCGATCACCAGATACAGGAGGAGTGAGGGCCCCGATCACCAGATACAGGAGGAGTGAGGGCCCCGATCACCAGATACAAGAGGAGTGAGGGCCCCGATCACCAGATACAAGAGGAGTGAGGGCCCCGACCACCAGATACAGGAGGAGTGAGGGCCCCGATCACCAGATACAGGAGGAGTGAGGGTCCCGATCACCACATACAAAAGGAGTGAGGGCCCTGACCACCAGATACAGGAGGAGTGAGGGCCCCGATCACCAGATACAGGAGGAGTGAGGGCCCCGATCACCAGATACAGGAGCAGTGAGGGCCCCGATCACCAGATACAGGAGGAGTGAGGGCCCCGATCACCAGATACAGGAGGAGTGAGGGCCCCGATCACCAGATACAAGAGGAGTGAGGGCCCCGATCACCAGATACAGGAGGAGTGAGGGCCCCGATCACCAGATACAAGAGGAATGAGGGCCCCGATCACCAGATACAAGAGGAGTGAGGGCCCCGATCACCAGATACAAGAGGAGTGAGGGCCCCGATCACCAGATACAGGAGGAGTGAGGGCCCCGATCACCAGATACAGGAGGAGTGAGGGCCCCGATCACCAGATACAGGAGGAGTGAGGGCCCTGATCACCAGATACAGGAGGAGTGAGGGCCCCGATCACCAGATACAAGAGGAGTGAGGGCCCCGATCACCAGATGCAGGAGGAGTGAGGGCCCCGATCACCAGATGCAGGAGGAGTGAGGGCCCCAATCACCAGATACAAGAGGAGTGAGGGCCCCGATCACCAGATACAGGAGGAGTGAGGGCCCCGATCACCAGATACAGGAGGAGTGAGGGCCCCGATCACCAGATACAGGAGGAGTGAGGGCCCCGATCACCAGATACAGGAGGAGTGAGGGCCCCGATCACCAGATACAGGAGGAGTGAGGGCCCCGATCACCAGATACAGGAGGAGTGAGGGCCCCGATCACCAGATGCAGGAGGAGTGAGGGCCCCGATCACCAGATACAGGAGGAGTGAGGGCCTTGCTGCTCTCAGCTACAATCTATAGGAAAAGGGGAGACACGAGAGGTGGATGGTGACAATTGCTTTAGTTATTTGGACCAGCCATAGTGTAAGGCCCGGATGTTCATGTAAAGCTGCATGAACCGGTTATCGGCCTAAGTATGTAGCAGTACAGACACAGAGGGCTATTAACTGCATGAAGTGTATGAGAACATGATGCGAGGAACCTGGTTATGGTGAGAATTTTGAATGGGCCACACAGGGATAGTGTAATGGACCGCGTGACCGACCTGTCGCGGACAGAACATGTGTCCAGTATGGTGCAACGCTGGACGTGGATGGCGGCGCCCGGAGGACGAGGTAGTCGGACTGCCGACACGCAGGACCTGCGGCATGTGACCGCAGGGGGAGGGACTGGGGCGGGGCCAGCCACGGAAGCTCACGGATAGCTGAGCGGAACACAGCGGAGACTAAAGGGAAAGGTAAGAAGTGAGGAAGCCAACAAGCACACACACAGAGAGGTAAACCGGTACAGGCAGAAGTCAGAAAACCGAGCGGGTAATACGGGTACCAAGGGCAAGTACCAAAGGGGTAGTCAAGGATCAAGCCGGAGTCAATCAACCAGAGAACCAAACAGAACAGTACCAAATTAACAGGCAAGAGCAATGTGGGGGACAGACCTGGTCAGCAACAGGATATAATCTCACAGAACAGGCAGAAGGCACAAGCACGCAAATACACCAGGATCAACTAACTCAGCCAAGGGCAGGAGTATAACTGATAAGGATTCCAGCTAACTGAGGCTATAAAAAACCCTCCCAGATCCAGAGAGAGGCCACAATAATTAACCCCTGGCGCGTCAGTCCAAAACCTACTATAGGATCATGACAGATAGATAGGTTAATGCGTTGAAACGGTAGGCATGTCTGAAGAAATGTGTTTTTAGGGCATGCTTAAAACTGGGAGTAATGGGGATTAATTGAATTATCCTGAGTAGTGCATTCCAAAAAATTGGCGCAGCACATGAGAAGTCTTGGAGACAGGAGTGGGAGGTTCTGATTATTGAGGATGCTAACCTCAGGTCATTAGCAGAACGGAGGGCATGGGTAGGGTGGTAGACTGAGACCATGGAGGAGATGTAGGGTGGTGCTGAGCCATGTAGTGCTTTGTGAGTGAGAAAAAAAAAAAAAGTTTATATTGAATTCTGGAGTGAATGGGTAACCAGTGTAATGACTGGCACGGCGCCTCCGCTTCCATCATTAGCGTCCCCGATGCCTGCGCTATTTTTTTTTTCGGGCATGCGCAGTTGTGCTGCCCTTCAAACTTACAGAGCAGGCACCGGGATCCTGATGAAGAAATTCGCTTATAATAACCATACTAGTGAATCTTTGTCTAAATCTCCTTTTTTTATTGTTTTTGGGTAACATCCCGGCATTCCTCTCCCTGTTCTGCCCACCTCAGGTGTACCGGCGGCAGATTCCTTGTCTTTGCAATTCTCCAAAATTTAGCAGGAGGCTAAGGAAGCGCTTCAGAGGGCTAGTTGCAGAATGAAAAAGTGCAGCGCCCCAGAGTCCTGGTCGTTGCAGTACTGTCGCTCCGCCACTAAGGGGAGTGATGTTACGTCTGATTGCACTAAAGGAGTTCACCTGACCAGGTATCACAGTCACACATTGCACTTCACACTCTGGCCACCAGGGGGAGCAAAGGGTGCTATGTATTAGGCCACTACCCACAATCTGGTAAAACTGGGGGCCGGATAGGAAGTTAGAGAGAAGCTGACTGGGTTTTGCCCAGGCAACATCCTGTGAGAGAGAGAGTTCCTGGGAAGATTCAGGGGGTCCCTGTCAGGGGTGGGATCCTGACAGTGGCCTAGCAAAAAGGACAGATCGTTACGGAGCCGTGCCTGCACCCGTTTCGGCAGCATCTTAAGAAAGGACACGAAGCGAAGTATATTGTGGAGAAGTGAGAAATGAGATCACAGCACAAAGGAAAATAGAACCAGTAGGAGTCGTGCCCTAAGACCGTGGCAACATCCTACTGAGGCGCGTAGCCGGTGTCCGGAACGCCGAGGAAGTATTGGGCTCCAAGCATTACTTCAAACAGCGGCAGGACAGTTAACTCTAGGTTGGCTGTCTCACCTAAATCACCTAAGCAGACAACGGAGGCAATTGTGGGAGAGGGGCGTCTCTAGGGTCCCAGAATAACTCCAGGCCTACCCCATCATACGGGTGCGTCCTAGCCATATCATCTGGGGGACGGAGAGAGAAAGAACATCAGAAACAGACACAACAGTTGTGAGGACTATCCCGTGGTGCTCAGCAGGGAGGTACTACAACACACAGGCGCTAGAAGGTAGGCACTGATTTCCACCTGCAAAGGGAACTCTGGAGGTGCCATCGGACCGGCCGGTCTCAGACAGCCCTGTTAACCGTACTCTGGATTGTGGATCCCGAAACCTTCAGTAAAGAGGTAAAGAGACTGCAACCCTGTGTCCTCGTTATTCATCACACCTTGCACCGCGCACCATCATCACACCTTTCATTGGACGCCCCTTAGCAGAGTCACGGACCGGGTCTAGCCAACGTGACAACCCCAGAACCGAGACAGAAGAGGCCCGGTACCGAGTACCCCGCGGCCCTGCATCTGGGGGCGCTCCAACTTGGCGTCACGAACAGGATCTACTTAAGCCTGAAGAGTCAGGTCATGTGTGCCTTGGAACTGTGTCTGAATTTTGTGCTTGAACCGTGATTTATTGCAAAGACTGTGTATTGCTATCTGCCACCAAAAGTTCCTGCCAAAACCGCCGCCATTACAGCGCTAAGAGGAGCGCAGGAGAAGAAGGGCGTGGAGTGGGCGTACACAAGCTGGAGAGCGCGAAGGACAATGGCCGCCCAGTCTAAATATTACTGTATCCTGAGGACGTGTCCGTCAGCGGCTGAAAACCGCCTCCTGATCTTCTATGGCGGGCGGAGACCGAAGAAACAAAATTATGACTCAGATGAGGTGGGACTGGAGACCAGAGAAGGACTACGGAAAAGCATGGCCCCACACCGACCCCCGTCACCGGAGGATTACTCCGACATGCCCCCGTTGGAGGATTTGGATCCATGGGAGCTGCCGATGGGGCATCCCATGCCTGAACGGTCCTCAGTCCGTACGCCTCCCTCAGGAGAGTGGAGTGGCGCCAGAGGAGTTACCTCAAGCGTAGTTACTCAGTGCCACAACTCCCGGGGAGGTCGTCTCACCTCATCACCTGACCCAGTTAGCACTGCGACCACTGGCGCCCCGGTGTCCCCGCTGCCTGGCCCCAAATTACCGGGGGGGACGACCTCGGGCCCTTCCCTTGGGGAGAATACCGGAACCACCTGATAGCGGAGTTCCAGCGGGAAGTGGAGCGGGAGGTGGGAGGCGGGCTGCTGGATGGCTCCTTGCCGAAATGGGGCGTTGTGATTGTCTACCAGCCCCAGGAAGGGAAAGGCTTCGTCCAAGAAATTGGAGCGGCCCTGAGAGTCCGCGTCACCCAGGACGAGGTGGAGCCCTGCCTGAGTGGAGATGGTGCCAAGTCCCTCCTGAAGCTGGGAGATGTGGTGAGGGGTGACGTATCGCCGGCATCTAAAGGAAAGAAGTTGGTGGGCCCGGGATATGCAGCGCTGTACAGCTGTCCTGGCGGTATCCAGAACTGAGGGGGAGGAGCTTGCCGCTGAAGTGGCTGCAGCAGCCTCTGCCGGCATTATCCACCGGCCCACGCAGACAGACACTCATCACAGCGCATGACCTGGTCGTGCAGAAGACCCGAACTCATGGAGTGCACCTGGCACCGGGAGTCGATTTGGAGTCAAGCCTGCCTGAGCCACAGAGGGCCACCTGTCAGGTGAAGCCCCGGTGGAGGCCGCCAGAACCAGAGTAAGCCTCAAAGCCATGATACTGTAAATAGTTAACTGTGTGTTTTCCTTGCTGCTTTAAACCCGACCAGGGTTGTCCTTAAAGGGATCCCTTCGTTTACCCGGGATCCCTATTGTTTTTGCTTTTTGTTTTTGCTTTTGTTCATCATTGTTTACAAAGACTCCTGAATCGTGGACGGTGAATGGTTCACAAACTGTGTTGTAAATAGTTCGCACCTTCTTAAAGGTGCCCCCTACTGGTTTTACAAAAAGGAGAGCTTTTTGAAGAGACTGTTCTTGAATACAGCGCAGAAGTTCTTGCCTTAAGGCCCCGTCTCACTAAGCGATTTACCAACGATCACGACCAGCGATATGACCTGGCCGTGATCGTTGGTAAGTCGCTGTGTGGTCGCTGGGGAGCTGTCACACAGACCGCTCTCCCCAGCGACCAACGATCAGGGGAACGACTTCGGCATCGTTGAAACTGTCTTCAACGATGCCGAAGTCCCCCTGCAGCACCCGGGTAACCAGGGTAAACATCGGGTTACTAAGCGCAGGGCCGCGCTTAGTAACCCGATGTTTACCCTGGTTACCAAAAAAAACAAACACTACATACTCGCCTTTCGGTGTCCAGGTCCCTTGCCGTCTGCTTCCTGCTCTGACTGAGATCCGGCCGTACAGTGAGAGCAGATCACAGCAGTGACGTCACTGCTGTGCTCTCACTTCTCACTGTACGGCCGGGAGTCAGTGAGAGCAGGAAGCAGACGGCAAGGGAGCTGACGGACATCAGAAGGCGAGTATGTACTGTTTGTTTTTTTGTACATTTACGCTGGTAACCAGGGTAAACATCGGGTTACTAAGCGCGGCCCTGCGCTTAGTAACCCGATGTTTACCCTGGTTACCAGTGAAGACATCGCTGGATCGGTGTCACACACACCGATTCAGCGATGTCAGCGGGACCTCAACGACCAAAAAAAGGTCCAGGCCATTCTGACACGACCAGCGATCTCGCAGCAGGGGCCTGATCGCTGGTACGTGTCACACATAGCGAGATCGCTATGGAGGTCGCTGTTGCGTCACAAAACTAGTGACTCAGCAGCGATCTCGCTAGCGATCTCGCTATGTGAGACGGGGCCTTTAAACGGACTTGCAGATAGAGAGTCTGCACTACTTCCAAAGAGACTTGGTTCCCTCTTAAAGGGAGTGTTCATGTGTTGCACTTAAATATAATGTTACTTTAAGAATGTTGAATAGTAGTGAATAGTGTGTAGTTATTTAAGAAACAATAGGAAAATATTTGATGATGTTACTAGAGATTGAGGACAGAAAAGAGTTGAAAGCCGAATTTCAATAAGTGAACCCGTAGGGGTTAGTGAGTCCTCCTGGAAACCATAGCGAGATGGTTGATTGATCATATACTGTGAATAAAAATTGAGCTAATAGAGGCAGTAGGCCCGGATGAGTAGCCAGGCGGTCCTGCATGTTCAAAGTCAGAGAATAAAGAAAAGTGTTGCATTTAGAAAAGAGAAATAAAGACAAAGTTAATTTATATTGTAGAGTTTTATAGTAAGCCTTTAGTGGGTTCAGCTTATACGCCCTTAAAGGAAAAGTTAAATTATTGTTCCAAAATTTGCACTTAGTAGATAGAATACCCGGCTGGGTAATGATGGTTATTTATAATCAAGTTAGTCATAAGTGTTATTTATAACCTTGAGTAAAAATGTAAATATGTTTCCGTTTGTAACGTTCAAGTGTCCTCACCTCCCATAAAGGGAAGCACTGTTAAATTTACTTGTTCATTGCATTTCAAAATTTTGTATGTCTTTTGCTAACATGTATTGTTGTTCTTCTTCCCAGTCCGGGAGTACTGGATTTAACCGGGGGGGAGTGCAGCGCCCCAGAGTCCTGGTCGTTGCAGTGATGTCGCTCTGCCACTAAGGGGAGTGATGTTACGTCTGATTGCACTAAAGGAGTTCACCTGACCAGGTATCACAGTCACACATTACACTTCACACTCTGGCCACCAGGGGGAGCAAAGGGTTCTATGTATTAGGCCACTCCTCACACTCTGGTAAAACTGGGGGTTGGATAGGAAGTTAGAGAGAAGCTGACTGGGTTTTGCCCAGGCAACATCCTGTGAGAGAGGGAGTTCCTGGGAAGATTCAGGGGGGTCTCTGTCAGGGGTGGGATCCTGACAGTGGCCTAGCAAAAAGGACAGATCGTTACGGAGCCGCGCCTGCACCTGTTGCGGCGGCATCCTAAGAAAGGACACGAAGCGAGGTTTATTGTGGAGAAGTGAGAAACGAGATCGCAGCACAAAGGAGAATAGAACCAGTAGGAGTCGTGCCCTAAGACCGTGGCAACATCCTACTGAGGCGCGTAGCCGGTGTCCGGAATGCCGAGGAAGTATTGGGCTCCAAGCATTACTTCAAACAGCGGCAGGACAGTTAACTCTAGGTTGGATGTCTCACCTAAATCACTGTTATGATCCTTAGTGGCTGAGGATCACAGAATGAACTAGCTAAGTTACTGAACATAGAATGAGCTCTAGGGAGGTGGTAACTGGACTGACCGCAAATCTGATCCTAACCAAACACACTGAAGGTAGCCGGTGAACGTGCCTAAATTCCTGGACGTCTCGACGCAGCCTGAGAAACTTGCTACCCCTATAGAGAAAGTAAGACCTCACTTGCCTCAGAGAAATGACCCCAAAGATATAGGAAGCCCCCAACAAATAATAACGGTGAGGTAAGGGGAAAATACAAAACGTAGAAATGAAAACAGATTCAGAAAATGAGGCCCACTAATACTAGATAGCAGAAGACAGGCAGGGAACTGTGCGGTCAGTAAAAAACCCTATACAAAATATCCACGCTGAGAATTCAAGAACCCCCGCACCAACTAACTGTGTGAGGGGAGAAACTCAGCCCCCTAGAGCTACCAGCAAGCAAGGAAATCACATATTAGCAAGCTGGACAAGAACAAATAAATAACCAAGGAACATATTGAACACTGATGATCAAAAAATGAACAAACAGAAAACTTAGCTTCTCTTGGAGAGACTGGTAACAAAGGTAGGCAGGAGAGATCAAAATAGCACTGAATACATTGACAGCAGGCAACAACTGATAGTCCAGGTGAGCTAAATAGGAAACCAGCTAACATAACGAGACAGCTGATCCAGCCTCAGACCTGCAGAATGACACAAAGAGCCACCAGAGGGAGCCCAAAGACAGCACTCACACAGTACCACTTGTGACCACAAGAGGGAGCCCAAAAAAGAGTTCACAACAGTATCCCCCCTTGAGGAGGGGTCACCGAACCCTCATCAAAACCCCCAGGGCAATCAGGATGAGCAACATGGAAGGCATGAACCAAATCGGCCGCATGAACATCAGAGGCGACAACCCAGGAATTATCCTCCTGACCATAGCCCTTCCACTTAACCAAATACTGAAGCCTCCGTCTAGAAATACAAGAATCCAAGATCTTCTCCACCACGTACTCCAATTCGCCCTCAACCAACACCGGGGCAGGGGGCTCAACAGAAGGAACCACAGGCACCACATACCTCCGCAACAAAGACCTATGGAACACGTTATGAATGGCAAACGACGCTGGGAGGTCCAGACGAAATGACACCAGGTTAAGGATTTCCAAAATCTTATAAGGACCGATGAAGCGAGGCTTTAATTTAGGAGAGGAGACCTTCATAGGAACATACCGAGAAGACAGCCATACCAAATCCCCAACATGAAGTCGGGGACCCACACCGCGACGGCTGTTGGCAAAGCGCTGAGCCTTCTCCTGTGACAACTTCAAATTGTCCACCACATGGTTCCAAATCTGCTGCAACCTATCCACCACAGAATCCACCCCAGGACAGTCAGAAGGCTCAACCTGACCCGAGGAAAAACGAGGATGAAAACCAGAATTGCAGAAAAAAGGCGAAACCAAAGTAGCAGAACTAGCCCGATATTAAGGGCAAACTCGGCCAATGGCAAAAAAGTCACCCAATCATCCTGATCAGCAGAAACAAAACATCTCAAATAAGTTTCCAAGGTCTGATTAGTTCGCTCGGTTTGGCCATTCGTCTGAGGATGGAAGGCCGACGAAAAAGACAAATCAATGCCCATCTTAGCACAAAAGATCCGCCAAAATCTGGACACGAACTGGGATCCTCTGTCAGACACAATATTTTCAGGGATGCCGTGCAAGCAGACCACATTCTGAAAAAATAGAGGAACCAAATCGGAGGAGGAAGGCAACTTAGGCAAGGGCACCAAATGGACCATTTTGGAAAAACGATCACACACCACCCAGATGACAGACATTCTCTGAGAGACTGGAAGATCCGAAATAAAATCCATGGAAATGTGCATCCAAGGCCTCTTCGGGACAGGCAAAGGCAAAAGCAAACCGCTGGCACGAGAACAGCAAGGCTTAGCCCGAGCACAAATCCCACAGGACTGCACAAAGGAATGCACATCCCGCAACAAGGAAGGCCACCAGAAGGACCTAGCCACCAAATCTCTGGTACCAAAAATCCCAGGATGGCCTGCCAACACCGAAGAATGAACCTCGGAAATAACTTTGCTGGTCCATCTATCTGGGACAAACAGTCTCTCTGGTGGGCAACGGTCAGGTCTATCCGCCTGAAATTTCTGCAGCACTCGTCGCAAATCTGGGGAAATGGCAGACAAAATCACTCCCTCTCTGAGGATACCAGCCGGCTCTGAAACTCCCGGAGAGTCAGGCACAAAACTCCTAGAAAGCGCATCAGCCTTCACGTTCTTCGAACCAGGCAGGTACGAGACCACGAAATCGAAACGGGAGAAAAACAACGACCAACGAGCCTGTCTAGGATTCAGCCGCTTGGCAGACTCGAGATAAATCAGATTTTTATGATCAGTCAAGACCACCACACGATGCTTAGCTCCCTCGAGCCAATGTCGCCACTCCTCAAATGCCCACTTCATAGCCAACAACTCCCGATTACCAACATCATAATTCCGCTCGGCAGGTGAAAACTTTCTCGAAAAGAAAGCACAAGGCTTCATCACAGAGCAATCAGAGCTTCTCTGCGACAAAACAGCCCCTGCTCCAATCTCAGAAGCATCAACCTCGACCTGAAAAAGAAGAGAGACATCTGGCTGACATAAGACTGGAGCTGAAGAAAACCGGTGCTTCAGCTCCCGAAAGGCCTCCACGGCCGCAGGAGACCAATTAGTCACATCAGAACCCTTCTTGGTCAAATCCGTCAAGGGTTTAACCACGCCAGAAAAATTAGCAATGAAGCGACGGTAAAAATTAGCAAAACCCAAGAACTTCTGAAGACTCTTAACAGATGTAGGCTGAGTCCAGTCATGAATAGCCTGAACCTTGACTGGGTCCATCTCAATAGTAGAAGGAGAAAAAATAAAACCCAAAAAGGAAACCTTCTGTACTCCGAAGAGACATTTTGAGCCCTTCACAAATAAGGCATTAGCACGTAGGACCTGAAATACCATCCTGACCTGCTTCACATGGGACTCCCAGTCCTCAGAAAAGACCAAAATGTCATCCAGATGCACAATCATAAATTTATCCAGATATTCTCGGAAGATGTCATGCATGAAGGACTGGAACACAGAAGGAGCATTAGAGAGTCCAAAAGGCATCACCAAGTACTCAAAATGGCCTTCGGGCGTATTAAATGCTGTTTTCCATTCATCCCCCTGCTTAATACGCACAAGGTTATACGCACCACGAAGATCTATCTTGGTGAACCAACTGGACCCCTTAATCCGAGCAAACAGATCAGATAATAATGGCAAAGGATACTGAAATTTTACCGTGATTTTATTTAGAAGACGATAATCTATACAAGGTCTCAGAGACCCATCCTTCTTGGCCCCAAAAAAAAATCCTGCACCAAGAGGGGAGGAGGACGGGCGAATATGTCCCTTCTCTAAAGACTCCTTTATATAACTCCGCATCGCGGCGTGTTCTGGTACAGACAAATTAAAAAGTCGTCCCTTAGGGAACTTACTACCAGGAATCAAATTTATAGCACAATCACAATCCCTGTGAGAAGGCAGGGCACCGGATCTGGGCTCATCAAATACATCCTGGTAGTCCGACAAAAACTCAGGGACCTCAGAAGGAGTGGAAGAAGCAATTGACACCAAAGGAGCATCGCCATGAATCCCCTGGCAACCCCAACTTGAAACAGACATAGCTTTCCAATCCAGCACTGGATTATGAGCCTGCAGCCATGGCAGACCCAAAACGACAACATCATGCAAATTATGCAGCACAAGAAAGCGAATCACCTCCTGATGTACACGAGTCATGCACATGGTCACTTGAGTCCAATACTGAGGCTTATTCTCAGCCAAAGGTGTAGCATCAATTCCCCTCAGTGGAATAGGGAATTCTAAAGGCTCCAGGACAAAACCACAGCGCCTGGCAAACGACAAATCCATCAGGTTCAGGGCAGCACCTGAATCCACAAAAGCCATAACCGAGTAGGATGACAGAGAACAAATTAAAGTAACAGACAAAATGAATTTAGGCTGTATAGTACCAACGGTGACAGTTTTAGCGATTTTTTTAAGCGCTTAGAGCATGCTGAGATAACATGAGTTAAATCACCACAGTAAAAGCACAACCCATTTTGACGTCTATGATTTTGCCGCTCAACTCTGGTCAGAATTCGGTCACATTGCATAGACTCAGGTCTCTGTTCAGAAAACACCGCCAGATGGTGCGCAGATTTGCGCTCCCGCAAACGCCGATCAATCTGAATGGCCAAAGCCATTGAGTCATTCAGACTTGCAGGCGTGGGGAACCCCACCATAACATTTTTAATGGCTTCAGAAAGACCTTCTCTGAAATTTGCAGCCAGGGCACATTCATTCCATTGAGTAAGCACCGACCATTTCCGAAATTTTTGACAATACACCTCAGCTTCATCCTGGCCCTGAGAGAGAGCCAGCAAGGCCTTTTCTGCCTGGTTCTCAAGATTAGGTTCCTCATAAAGCAATCCAAGCGCCAGAAAAAACGCATCCACATTCAGCAATGCAGGATCTCCTGGCGCCAGGGAGAAAGCCCAATCTTGAGGGTCGCCACGTAACAGGGAGATAACAATTCTAACTTGCTGAGCGGAATCACCAGAGGAACAAGGTCTCAAAGAAAGTAATAATTTACAATTATTCTTAAAATTCAGAAACCTAGATCTATCTCCAGAAAACAACTCAGGAATAGGTACTTTTGGCTCAGACATAGGACTGTGAACAACAAAATCCTGAATGCTTTGCACCCTTGCAGCAAGATGATCCACACTAGAAGTCAGACTCTGAATATCCATGTCTGCAGCTGAACTCAAAGCCACCCAGAGATTAAGGGGATGAGAGAAGCTGGACAGACTGCAGCAAAGATAGAGAGGAAAAAAAAAATTGTACTCAGGGCTTCTCTTATCCCACTTCTGTGATGCATTAAACACTTTTTGGCCAGCTGTACTGTTATGATCCTTAGTGGCTGAGGATCACAGATTAGACTAGCTAAGTTACTGAACATAGAACAAGCTCTAGGGAGGTGGTAACTGGACTGACCGCAAATCTGATCCTAACCAAACACACTGAAGGTAGCCGGTGAACGTGCCTAAATTCCTGGACGTCTCGACGCAGCCTGAGAAACTTGCTACCCCTATAGAGAAAGTAAGACCTCACTTGCCTCAGAGAAATGACCCCAAAGATATAGGAAGCCCCCAACAAATAATAACTGTGAGGTAAGGGGAAAATACAAAACGTAGAAATGAAAACAGATTCAGCAAATGAGGCCCACTAATACTAGATAGCAGAAGACAGGCAGGGAACTGTGCGGTCAGTAAAAAACCCTATACAAAATATCCACGCTGAGAATTCAAGAACCCCCACACCAACTAACGGTGTGAGGGGAGAAACTCAGCCCCCTAGAGCTACCAGCAAGCAAGGAAATCACATATTAGCAAGCTGGACAAGGACAAATAAATAACCAAGGAACATATTGAACACTGATGATCAAAAAATGAACAAACAGAAAACTTAGCTTCTCTTGGAGAGACTGGTAACAAAGGTAGGCAGGAGAGATCAAAATAGCACTGAATACATTGACAGCAGGCAACAACTGATAGTCCAGGTGAGCTAAATAGGAAACCAGCTAACATAACGAGACAGCTGATCCAGCCTCAGACCTGCAGAATGACACAAAGAGCCACCAGAGGGAGCCCAAAGACAGCACTCACACAGTACCACTTGTGACCACAAGAGGGAGCCCAAAAACAGAGTTCACAACAAATCACCTAAGCAGACAACGGAGGCAATTGTGGGAGAGGGGCGTCTCTAGGGTCCCAGAATAACTCCAGGCCTACCCCGTCATACGGGTGCGTCCTAGCCATATCATCTGGGGGACGGAGAGAGAAAGAACATCAGAAACAGACACAACAGTTGTGAGGACCATCCCGTGGTGCTCAGCAGGGAGGTACTACAGCACACAGGCGCTAGTGGGTAGGCACTGATTTCCACCTGCAAAGGGAACTCTGGATGTGCCTTTGGACCGGCCGGTCTCAGCCAGCCCTGTTAGCAGTGCTCTGGATTGTGGATGCCGAAGCCTTCAGTAAAGAGGTAAAGAGACTGCAACCCTGTGTCCTCGTTATTCATCGCACCTTGCACCACGCACCATCATCACACTTTTCATTGGACGCCCCTTAGCAGGGTCACGGACCGGGTCTAGCCACCGTGACAACCCCAGAACCGAGACAGAAGAGGCCCGGTACCGAGTACCCCGTGGCCCTGCGTCTGGGGGTGCTCCAAAAGTATGTTGACAAAAGGCGTTTAGATGTTCCTCTGTATCGTCAGGGCGACAAGGTCTGCTTATCCTCTCACTACATTAGACTCAAGATTCCCTCTCAAAAATTAGGTCCATGTTACATCGGTCCCTTTGAGATTTCTAGCCAAATTAATGATGTAGCTTACAAGTTGAAGTTGCCCACCTCGTTACGTATTCCTAACTCTTTCTATGTATCACTCCTCAAACCCGCAATTTTTAATCATTTTCATTCTGCTCCATCACATTCTCATCTACCTATTTCTTCTGAAGATTCTTTTGAGGTTAAGGATATTCTTGCTAGGAAATTTGTTAAGGGTAAGATTTTTTTACTTAATTGATTGGAAAGGCTTTGGTCCCGAAGAAAGATCTTGGGAACCCCTGGAGAATATCAATGCTCCTGTAATCTTGAAAAGATTCCATTCCAGTTTTAAAGAGAGGGGGAGTAAGAGAGGGGGTACTGTTACGCCGCTACTTCATACTTACCTGTCCGGCCAGCGTGCTCCCAATGCCTCTTCCTGCTCTCTGTCTTCTAGCTTCTCCGGCGCTCGTCCATTCTGCGGTCCGCACATGCGCAGACGCGCTCCTTTAGTCGCTGGGACTTCTGGGAGGTCGTGACCCGGTGGCTCCGCCAATATGGCGGCACCCGTCGGGTACTTCTTCCCAGCGCCTGCCCTGCTCTGACGCCTTTGCGTCTATTGCGTTCGCTGGCTTATTGCCAGCATCTCCTTAGGTTCCTAGACTCTGTTCTGTGCATCCTTTGCTGTGACTCTGTCTCTGTTTGCCGTTCATGCCAGTCCTGTGTTCCTGCCGTACCTACCAGTCCTGTGTTCCTGCCGTTCCTGCCAGTCCTGTGTTCCTGCCAGTCCTGTGTTCCTACCGTACCTACCAGTCCTGTGTTCCTGCCGTACCTTCCAGTCCTGTGTTCCTGCTGTTCCTGCCAGTCCTGTGTTCCTACCGTACCTACCAGTCTTGTGTTCCTGCCATCCCTGCCAGTCCTGTGTTCCTACCGTACCTACCAGTCCTGTGTTCCTGCCATCCCTGCCAGTCCTGTGTTCCTGCCGTTCCTGCCAGTCCTGTGTTCCTACCGTACCTACCAGTCCTGTGTTCCTGCCATACCTTCCAGTCCTGTGTTCCTGCCGTACCTTCCAGTCCTGTGTTCCTGCCAGTCCTGTGTTCCTGCCGTACCTTCCAGTCCTGTGTTCCTACCAGTCCTGTGTTCCTGCCGTACCTTCCAGTCTTGTGTTCCTGCCGTACCTTCCAGTCCTGTGTTCCTGCTGTACCTTCCAGTCCTGTGTTCCTGCCGTTCCTGCCAGTCCTGTGTTCCTGCCGTACCTTCCAGTCCTGTGTTCCTACCAGTCCTGTGTTCCTGCCGTACCTTCCAGTCCTGTGTTCCTGCCGTTCCTGCCAGTCCTGTGTTCCTGCCGTACCTTCCAGTCCTGTGTTCCTGCCGTACCTTCCAGTCCTGTGTTCCTGCCAGTCCTGTGTTCCTGCCGTACCTTCCAGTCCTGTGTTCCTACCAGTCCTGTGTTCCTGCCGTACCTTCCAGTCCTGTGTTCCTGCCGTACCTTCCAGTCCTGTGTTCCTGCTGTACCTTCCAGTCCTGTGTTCCTGCCGTTCCTGCCAGTCCTGTGTTCCTGCCGTACCTTCCAGTCCTGTATTCCTACCAGTCCTGTGTTCCTGCCGTACCTTCCAGTCCTGTGTTCCTGCCGTTCCTGCCAGTCCTGTGTTCCTGCCGTACCTTCCAGTCCTGTGTTCCTGCCGTACATTCCAGTCCTGTGTTCCTACCAGTCCTGTGTTCCTGCCGTACCTTCCAGTCCTGTGTTCCTGCCGTTCCTGCCAGTCCTGTGTTCCTGCCGTACCTTCCAGTCCTGTGTTCCTGCCGTACATTCCAGTCCTGAGTCTCTGTCGTTTCCCGTCTAACGTGTGCTTTCATTTTACCGGTCAGTACTTTGTCTTTGCTGCCTCTATCTGTCCAGTGCCTCCGCCATTCTTGTCACTTCAGTAGCTCCATCTTCCCTCCGTCTTCCGTTCTCTCTTTGTTCTATCTTCAGTCGTCCCTTTGGCTCCAGCAGTTGCGGCTTCACCCTCCTTGGGCCTGTCCCTAACCCTTCCTGTACAGGGGGTGGCATCATCTGGTTCACTCGCCCTCGGGGGCTCTGAAGCCATGACCCAGAGGGCCACTTCCCTAGTCCTCATAACACCCCCATAGTCCTTATACATAAGACTTATTATAGTGACGTGTCCCCCCATAAGGCTTATTATAGGGAGGTGCCCCCCATAAGGCTTATTATAGGGAGGTGCCCCTGTATAAAAGATATAAAGCTTATTATAGCGAGGCGCCTCCTGTACACAACTCATTATGGAGAGGGCTCAGTGGGCTGCAGACTGATGGCATTGTGGCGGGGTCGTGGCGGTGGCACGCTCTCTGCACCTGGCATGTGTCGGCATCGTGTGATGTCATCTGTTTAGACAACAGAGAAAATGAGAACAAAACCAATGACGTAAAATGTAAGATTGGTGAGGTTTGCCCTGTTCTCTTCCCCCACCATAGATCCTTCCTGCCTATAGGGCCACGCTGTCAGGAACACCGCACTACACTTGCTAACTGAGCCAGTGCGCGTGTTCTGAGTAACCAAACTGTGCCCAAAGATACCTGTCGAGCAGGGCAGCAACGATGAAGATGCGTGCTTCAGACAAACAGGACCTGAAGCATGTGACATCTGGGGGTGTGACCTAACTCAGGAGAGCTAGGAGGTGAAGGAAAACTCCTAGAAGGATAACTACAGGACAAAGTTATAAAGGGGCAAAGACAGAACGGATAGTCAGAACGTAGCCAAGAGGTCATACACAGAGAGGGCAGCGCAGTACAAGAGAAGCAGACAGAGGGTAGACAGAACGTAGCCATGCGGTCATCCACAGAGAGGTCAGTGCAGTACAAAAGGGCAGGCAAAACTCGTAACAGGGACACAGCCAAATCAGAACCAGACAGACAAAACGTAGCACAGGCACAAAGCACAACAGGGTCAAACACACTCGGCCAAGGGTCAGAGTATAAACGACAGGGAATGGCCCCACAATGAGGCTATAAGAAGCCTCCCAGAATCCCAGAGTGAGGCCATCCATGTTAACCCTAATACAACCTAATCCCAGAAACTTAGACCATGACAGTACCCCCCTTTTAACGGGGGCCTCCGGACCTCCAGGTTTCTCAGGGTTCCGGGAATGGAATGCACGAACCAGGCGGTCAGCGTGTACGGATCTGGCTGGTACCCAAGACCGATCCTCCGGACTGTACCCCCTCCAATGCACCAGATATTGCAAAGACCTCCGAACCCGCCTGGAGTCCACAATATGTTGCACTTCGAACTCCATATGCCCATCAACCAAGACTGGAGAAGGACCGGTGTCTGAATCCTCTCTCACTGACACCAAAGGTTTAAGTGAGGACGTATGAAACACATTATGCAGTTTTAAAGAGGGGGGCAGACGAAGGAGATAGGCTACTGGGTTCACCACCTCCATGACTTCATAGGGGCCAATAAAATTAGGTCCAAGTTTGGCGGAGGGCACTCGAAGGCTTTTGTTCCGTGTGGAAAGCCAAACCTTATCTCCACATCGCAACATCTGTGCAGAGCCCCTTTTTATTTATCTGCAAAATGTTTATATTTTTCCTGAGCCCTAGAAATATTTAATCGAAGGTTTGACCAAAGATCCCTGAGACGATTGATCCCGTCCTCTGCCCCCGGGCAACCGGAATCCATACGCGAGAATTCACCAAAATGAGGGTTTATCCCATAATTAGCAAAAAATGGTGACCTACCAGTAGACTGGTTTACCCAGTTGTTGAAGGCGAACTCGGCTAACGGTAAGGCATCAGACCAGTCGCTTTGCAGGGTAGAAGTCAAGCACCGCAGGATTTGTTCAAGAGACTGGTTAGTGCGTTCAGTTTGCCCGTTACTTTCTGGATGATGCGCTGAGGAAACGACAAAGATATCCCCAATTTTTTGCAAAATGACTGCCAAAACCTAGACACAAATTGAGTCCCTCTATCAGACACAATATAAGCACCCCATGTAAACGTACCACCTGGGAAAGGAAAAGTCTAGAGAGAGTCTCTGCTGATGGTAGATATGCCATGAGTTTGTGCTAATTTAGAAAATCTGTCCACAATTACCCAAATAACAGTATTTCCATGGGACGAAGGAAGATTGGTAATGACGTCCATGGACAAATGAGTCCATGGTCTTTCTGGAATTGGTAAAGGCACCAATTCCCCGGCCGGCCGGCAATGAGAGCTCTTAGAAAGGGCACATATTCCACATGCAGCTACATGTTTCTTAACATCCGAAGCCATTAAAGGCCACCAAAAAACTCTTGCCACTGCTTCTCGCGTGGCCGATATACCAGGATGAGCACTCAACTTTGAATCATGGAACTCCCACAGGAGTTTGGTGCGCAAATGCTGCAGAACAAATAATTTGTCTTCAGGTTTGGACCTTGGTGCTGAAGATTGAGCCCCCACAATCTCCCGCTCCAATTCTGATGACACCTCGGCAACCACGATACTGGGTTGAAGAATGGGGGACGGCGGATCGGGGGCGGACAGTGGTTCAAAACTACGCGACAAAGCATCAGCCTTCACGTTTTTTGACCCTGGACGAAAAGTAATGGAGAACTGAAATCTGGGGGAAAAAAGTGACCAGCGGGCTTGCCTGGGAGTCAGTCTCTTAGCAGATTTGATATATTCTAAATTTTTATGGTCCATGATAACTGTAATAGGGTGAGCCGCCCTCTCCAAAAAATGCCTCCATTCTTCGAACGCCAATTTAAAAACCAAGAGCTCCCTATTGCCTACGTCATAATTTTTTTCAGCGGGCAAAAATTTCTTTGAAAAATAGGCACAAGGCCTGAGATTAGTTAGGGAAGCCGGTCCCTGTGATAACACTGCCCCCACCCCCACCTCAGAAGCATCAACCTCAACCACAAATGGCATAGAAGGGTCGGGTTGAACCAGGATAGGAGCAGATGTGAGACAGTTTTTTAGCTTTACAAATGACTGTTTAGCTAACGGGGACCAATTCCTGACATCTGCCCCTTTACAAGTGAGATCCGTGAGGGGCTTAGTTATCTGTGAGAACCCTCTAACAAACTTGCGATAATAATTTGCGAATCCCAAGAAGCGCTGGAGTCCCTTAAGGTCCCGAGGCTGGACCCACTCCACAATAACTTGCACCTTCTTGGGATCCATGTGAAACCCCTGAGGTGAGATAATAAGACCTAGAAATGACAACTCTTGAACACAAAATGAACATTTCTCGAGTTTGACGAACAATTGATTTTCTCGGAGCCTCTAGAGTACAGTTTTAACATGTAACAAATGGGACTGTTTATCGGCAGAATTATCAGGATATCATCCAGGTATACTGGCCGGAAAGCCTCCTGCACTGCATGTTAGATCGCTGATCTGACACAGTGCTATGCACAGTGTTAGATCAGCGATCTGATGAAATATAGTAATGTCCCCCCTGGGACAATGTTAGAAAGTAAAAAAAAATAAAATAAAATGTATAAAAAAAAAAAAAATCCCCAAATAGAGAAAAAAATATTTCCCAATAAATCCATTTATTTATGTAAATAAAAAAAAAACAATTAAAGTAAGTACATATTTGGTATCGCCACGTCCATAACGACCCGCTCTATAAAACTATCCCACTAGTTAACCCCTTCAGTGAACACCACAAAAAAAAAAAACGAGGCATAAAAACAACGCTTATTATCATACCAGCGAACAAAAAGTGGAATAACACGCGATCAAAAAGACGGATATAAATAAACATGGTAGCGCTGAAAACGTCATCTTGTCCCGCAAAAAAAGCCGCCATACAGCATCATCAGCAGAAAAATAACAAAGTTATAGCTCTCAGAATAAAGCGATGCAAAAACAATTATTTTTTATATAAAATAGATTTTATTGTGTAAAAGCGCCAAAACATTAAAAAAATATAAATGAGGTATCGCTATAATCGTACTGACCTGAAGAATAAAACTGCTTTATCAATTTTACCAAACGTAGAATGGTATAAACGCCCCCCCTAAAAGAAATTCAAGAATTGCTGGTTCTTGTTCATTCTGCCTCCCAAAAATCGGAATAAAAAGCGATCAAAAAATGTCATGTGCCCGAAAATGGTACCAATAAAAACGTCAACTCGTCCCGCAAAAAACAAGACCTCACATGACTCTGTGGGCCAAAATATGGATAAATTATAGCTCTCAAAATGTGGTGATGCAAAAACTATTTTTTGCAATAAAAAGCGTCTTTTAGTGTGTGATGGCTGCCAATCATAAAAATCCACCAAAAAACGCTATAAAAGTAAATCAAACCCCCCTTCAACACCCCCTTAGTTAGGGAAAAATAATAACATTTAAAAAAATATATTTATTTCTATTTTCCCATTAGGGTTAGGGTTAGGGCTAGAGCTAGGGTTAGGGCTAGGGTTAGGGCTAGGGTTAGGGCTAAAGTTAGGGTTTGGATTACATTTACTGTTGGGATTAGGGTTGGGATTAGGGTTAGGGGTGTGTCTGGGTTAGAGGTGTAGTTAGGGTTATGGTTGGGATTAGGGTTAGGGGTGTGTCAGGGTTAGGGGTGTGGTTAGGGTTATGGTTGGGATTAGGGTTAGGGGTGTGTTTGGATTAGGGTTTCAGTTATAATTGGGGGGTTTCCACTGTTTAGGCACATCAGGGGCTCTCCAAACGCGACATGGCGTCCGATCTCAATTCCAGCCAATTCTGCGTTGAAAAAGCAAAACAGTGCTCCTTCCCTTCCGAGCTCTCCTTTGCGCCCAAACAGGGGTTCACCCCAACATATGGGGTATCAGCATACTCAGTAAACATTGGACAACAACTTTTGGGGTCCAATTTCTCCTGTTACCCTTGGGGGAAAAAATTGCGGGCCAAAAGATCATTTTGTGGAAAGAAAAAATGATTTTTTAATTTTCACGGCTCTACATTCTAAATTTTAGTGAAACAATTGGGGGTTAAAAGTGCTCACCACACATCTAGATAAGTTCCTTAGGGGGTCTTCTTTCCAAAATGGTGTCACTTGTGGGGGCTTTCAATCTTTAGGCACATCAGGGGCTCTCCAAACGCGACATGGTGTCCGATCTCAATTCCAGCAAATTTTGCATTGAAAAGTCAAATGGCGCTCCTTCCCTTCCGAGCTCTGCCATGCGCCCAAACAGTGGTTTACCCCCACATATGGGGTATCAGCGTACTCAGGACAAATTGGACAACAACTTTTGGGGTCCAATATCTCCTGTTACCCTTGGTAAAATAAAACAAATTGGAGCTGAAGTAAAAAGTTTGTGAAAAAAAGTTAAATGTTCAATTTTTTTTAAACATTCCAAAAATTCCTGTGAAGCACCTGAAGGGTTAATAAACTTCTTGAATGTGGTTTTGGACACCTTGAGGGGTGCAGTTTTTAGAATGGTGTCACACTTGGGTATTTTCAGTCATATAGACCCCTCAAACTGACTTCAAGTGTAATGTGGTCCCTAAAAAAATGGTGTAAAAATGAGAAATTGCTGGTCAACTTTTAACCCTTGTAACTCCCTAACAAAAAAAAAAAAATGTTTCCAAAATTGTGCTGATGTAAAGCAGACATGTGGGAAATGTTATTTATTAACTATATTATCTGATATAACTCTCTAATTTAAGGGCATAAAATCTAAAAGTTTGAAAATTGCAAAATTTTCAAAATTTTTACCAAATTTCTGTTTTTTTTTCACAAATAAATGCAAGTTATGTCGAAGAAGTTTTACCACTAACATGAAGTACAATATGTCACAAGAAAACAATGTCAGAATCGCCAGGATTCATGAAAGCTCCAGAGTTATGACCTCATAAAGGGACAGTGGTCAGAATTGTACAGATTGTCCCGGTCACTTAGGTGAACACAGGCTTCGGGGTGAAGGGGTAATAAAGACTCTCTGCGATGCGCCTGCAGTGATCCCTGTGCTTTACAAGCCTCTCCGCTCCTTCAGTTTGCGCATTTTTGGCATAGACCAGGTGACCCTCCCATCTGTGGTGGCGCCCTCCTATCTGCCGCCTGGGATCAGTGGAAGCTATGACACGTCAGCGCCATCCGAATACATGAGCCAGGTGGGCAACAGTGGTACAATGTCCCCACACCTACAAATAAAGACCCTGCAGTGACCCCAGACTGCAGGAGGATGACCGTGCTCCATGTGCCGCCCGCGAGCTCCAGTCCTCGCACCCAGCATATACACACAGTACACACCGACACTGCAGGCCCGTGTGTCCGCCATCATGTGAGGTATCCGGGGGATGATGAGAGGCAGAGCCTGGCCAGCGGCTGTCAATTGTCCGAGCGGCAGCAGGTGGCGCTACAGGACAAGTTATAGAGAAATCTGTACCATAGAGACCACTGCTCGCAGGAGTGAGTCACTGCTAGGCCGCAGGAGGGAGTCACTGCTAGGCCGCAGGAGGGAGTCACTGCTAGGCCGCAGGAGGGAGTCACTGCTAGGCCGCAGGAGGGAGTCACTGCTAGGCCGCAGGAGGGAGTCACTGCTAGGCCGCAGGAGGGAGTCACTGCTAGGCCGCCGGAGGGAGTCACTGCTAGGCCGCAGGAGGGAGTCACTGCTAGGCCGCAGGAGGGAGTCACTGCTAGGCCGCAGGAGGGAGTCACTGCTAGGCCGCAGGAGGGAGTCACTGCTAGGCCGCAGGAGGGAGTCACTGCTAGGCCGCAGGAGGGAGTCACTGCTAGGCCGCAGGAGGGAGTCACTGCTAGGCCGCAGGAGGGAGTCACTGCTAGGCCGCAGGAGGGAGTCACTGCTAGGCCGCCGGAGGGAGTCACTGCTAGGCCGCAGGAAGGAGTCACTGCTAGGCCGCAGGAGGGAGTCACTGCTAGGCCGCCGGAGGGAGTCACTGCTAGGCCGCAGGAGGGAGTCACTGCTAGGCCGCAGGAGGGAGTCACTGCTAGGCCGCAGGAGGGAGTCACTGCTAGGCCGCCGGAGGGAGTCACTGCTAGGCCGCAGGAAGGAGTCACTGCTAGGCCGCAGGAGGGAGTCACTGCTAGGCCGCCGGAGGGAGTCACTGCTAGGCCGCAGGAGGGAGTCACTGCTAGGCCGCAGGAGGGAGTCACTGCTATGCCGCAGGAGGGAGTCACTGCTAGGCCGCAGGAGGGAGTCACTGCTAGGCCGCAGGAGGGAGTCACTGCTAGGCCGCAGGAAGGAGTCACTGCTAGGCCGCAGGAGGGAGTCACTACTAGGCCGGAGGAGGGAGTCACTGCTAGGCCGCAGGAGGGAGTCACTGCTAGGCCGCAGGAGGGAGTCACTGCTAGGCCGCAGGAGGGAGTCACTGCTAGGCCGCAGGAGGGAGTCACTGCTAGGCCGCAGGAGGGAGTCACTGCTAGGCCGCAGGAGGGAGTCACTGCTAGGCCGCAGGAAGGAGTCACTGCTAGGCCGCAGGAGGGAGTCACTGCTAGGCCGCAGGAGGGAGTCACTGCTAGGCCGCAGGAGGGAGTCACTGCTAGGCCGCAGGAGGGAGTCACTGCTAGGCCGCAGGAGGGAGTCACTGCTAGGCCGCCGGAGGGAGTCACTGCTAGGCCGCAGGAGGGAGTCACTGCTAGGCCGCAGGAGGGAGTCACTGCTAGGCCGCAGGAGGGAGTCACTGCTAGGCCGCAGGAGGGAGTCACTGCTAGGCCGCAGGAGGGAGTCACTGCTAGGCCGCAGGAGGGAGTCACTGCTAGGCCGCAGGAGGGAGTCACTGCTAGGCCGCAGGAGGGAGTCACTGCTAGGCCGCCGGAGGGAGTCACTGCTAGGCCGCAGGAAGGAGTCACTGCTAGGCCGCAGGAGGGAGTCACTGCTAGGCCGCCGGAGGGAGTCACTGCTAGGCCGCAGGAGGGAGTCACTGCTAGGCCGCAGGAGGGAGTCACTGCTAGGCCGCAGGAGGGAGTCACTGCTAGGCCGCCGGAGGGAGTCACTGCTAGGCCGCAGGAAGGAGTCACTGCTAGGCCGCAGGAGGGAGTCACTGCTAGGCCGCCGGAGGGAGTCACTGCTAGGCCGCAGGAGGGAGTCACTGCTAGGCCGCAGGAGGGAGTCACTGCTATGCCGCAGGAGGGAGTCACTGCTAGGCCGCAGGAGGGAGTCACTGCTAGGCCGCAGGAGGGAGTCACTGCTAGGCCGCAGGAAGGAGTCACTGCTAGGCCGCAGGAGGGAGTCACTACTAGGCCGGAGGAGGGAGTCACTGCTAGGCCGCAGGAGGGAGTCACTGCTAGGCCGCAGGAGGGAGTCACTGCTAGGCCGCAGGAGGGAGTCACTGCTAGGCCGCAGGAGGGAGTCACTGCTAGGCCGCAGGAGGGAGTCACTGCTAGGCCGCAGGAGGGAGTCACTGCTAGGCCGCAGGAAGGAGTCACTGCTAGGCCGCAGGAGGGAGTCACTGCTAGGCCGCAGGAGGGAGTCACTGCTAGGCCGCAGGAGGGAGTCACTGCTAGGCCGCAGGAGGGAGTCACTGCTAGGCCGCAGGAGGGAGTCACTGCTAGGCCGCAGGAGGGAGTCACTGCTAGGCCGCAGGAGTGAGTCACTGCTAGGCCGCAGGAGGGAGTCACTGCTAGGCCGCAGGAGGGAGTCACTGCTAGGCCGCAGGAAGGAGTCACTGCTAGGCCGCAGGAAGGAGTCACTGCTAGGCCGCAGGAAGGAGTCACTGCTAGGCCGCAGGAGGGAGTCACTGCTAGGCCGCCGGGGTCACACTATCAGTATTTGGTCAGTATTTCAGTATTTGTAGCCACAGCCAGGAGTGGGTGATAATACAGAAGTGGGGCACATGTTTCTATTAGACTGTTCCTCACCTGGTTTTGGCACAAATACTGATGGTCACCAGAATTTACCTAATGAGGTATGAAGTGACACAAGAGGTAATAATAATAATAATAATAATAATAATAATAATAATAATAATAAAAAAAGACACAAGAGGTAGTGAATAAAACAGTTTTTCTATTAAAATAATGTTAAAAACAACTTTTTCTTGTACAAAAAGACAGGAAGATGGAAAAGGAATTGTAGGAAGGAATAATCCGGATGTGACACCGATGGCGCTGGTTAATATGTCTGCTCGTGGAGAGGGTTCGCTGAAGGACATTAGAAGGGTATAGAAAGATGGTGGACGTCACAGCGTCTCGGAATGTCACCTCTTAGGCCCCTATCCCAAAGAGAACAGGAACCAAAAAGAGCCTAAATTGTCACCACGGCGTTATATTCACTGAAAACCGCTCAGGGCAGAAATGAAACGAATCCCAGTCTATATTATACCATGGAAGTGTCCTGTGGACTGTAATTACAAGAAACAGCCACCAGGTGGCAGGCACGTATGGAATAATGTGCGAGGCATACAAGGAAGATGTGGTAGAGCTGGAAGAACATAATGGTCACCTGGGTCAAGAGGCTGGGAGGTAGCGCAGCAGAAGGATGTGCTTGTGTCACCGCCCTGCGCCCCATGAGCGCCATTTCGCGTTACCGCTTCTTCATACCGCCTATTTCCAAATACTGGTGTAAAATACTGACCGAATACTATAATAATAATATAATAATAATAATTTTTATTTATATAGCGCCAACATATTCCGCAGCACTTTACAATTAAGCGGGGACATGTACAGACAATAAATTTAATACAGGTTAAGACAATTTAAACAGTGACATTAGGGGTGAGGTCCCTGCTCGCGAGCTTACAATCTACAAGGAAATGGGGGGACACAATAGGTGAAGAGTGCTCGTTGTTTCAGGTCTGGCAATTATAATAAATCGGGATTTTCATACAAAGCTGCATGATCCGGTCATCAGCCCAAGTGTTTAAGTGTATTATATGTTTAGAATACTAATAGTGTGACGGCAGCCTTAGTCACTCATAAATATGATGATACCCAGTGTCATGAGAAAGTCTTCATACCCCAGTTTTCCACATTTTGTCATGTTACACCCACAAACAAATGTATTTCATTTGTATTTTCTGTGACACCAACACAAAGTAACAAGTATTTGTGACATGTAAAGGAAATAATACAAGGTTTACTAAATATTTTCCAAATATAAATTTGGACATTGTGAGGTGCATGTGTATCCAACCCCCTGTAGTCTGATCCTGAGTGACCAATCGCCCTCAGAATTCACATAATTATTACATTACGTCCCCCTGGGTGTGATCTCTTCTCAGTATAACTACAGCTGTTCTGTTTGAGAACATTAGAGATAAAACAGCTTCATAAAAACCAAGGAGCCCACCTTGGGGATAAAGTGGTTGAGAAGAGGAAACCAGGGTTAGGTTATAGAAAATAGCCCAAGCTCTGAACATCTCATGAGCATCCATCATCCAAACATGGAAGGGGAAGGGCACAACTGCAAACCTACCAGGACATGGCCGCCCACCTAACCTGACCTCCCAACACATGGCCGCCAACCTAACCTGACCTCCCAAGACATGGCTACCCACCAAACCTGACCTCCCAAGACATGGCCGCCCACCTAACCTGACCTCCCAAGACATGGCCGCCCACCTAACCTGACCTCCCAAGACATGGCCGTCCACCTAACCTGACCTCCCAAGACATGGCCGCCCACCTAACCTGACCTCCCAAGACATGGCCGTCCACCTAACCTGACCTCCCAAGACATTGCCGCCCACCTAACCTGACCTCCCAAGACATGGCCGCCCACCTAACCTGACCTCCCAAGACATGGCCGCCCACCTAACCTGACCTCCCAAGACATGGCCGCCCACCTAATCTGACCTCCCAAGACATGGCCGCCCACCTAACCTGACCTCCCAAGACATGGCCGCCCACCTAACCTGACCTCCCAAGACATGGCCGCCCACCTAACCTGACTTCCCAAGACATGGCTGCCCACCTAACCTGACCTCCCAAGACATGGCTGCCCACCTAACCTGACCTACCAGGACATGGCCTCCCACCTAACCTGACCTCCCAAGACATGGCCGTCCACCTAACCTGACCTCCCAAGACATGGCTGTCCACCTAACCTGACCTCCCAAGACATGGCCGCCCACCTAACCTGACCTCCCAAGACATGGCCGCCCACCTAACCTGACCTCCAAAGACATGGCCGTCCACCTAACCTGACCTCCCAAGACATGGCCACCCACCTAACCTGACCTCCCAAGACATGGCTGCCCACCTAACCTGACCTCCCAAGACTTGGCTGCCCACCTAACCTGACCTCCCAAGACATGGCCGCCCACCTAACCTGACCTCCCAAGACATGGCCGCCCACCTAACCTGACCTCCCAAGACATGGCCGCCCACCTAACCTGACCTCCGAAGACATGGCCGCCCACCTAACCTGACCTCCCAAGACATGGCCGCCCACCTAACCTGACCTCCCAAGACATGGCCGTCCACCTAACCTGACCTCCCAAGACATGGCCGCCCACCTAACCTGACCTCCCAGGACATGGCCGTCCACCTAACCTGACCTCCCAGGACATGGCCATCCACCTAACCTGACCTCCCAAGACATGGCTGCTCACCTAACCTGACCTCCCAAGACATGGCTGCTCACCTAACCTGACCTCCCAAGACATAGCCACCCACCTAACCTGACCTCCCAAGCAAGGAGAGCACTGATACGAGAAGCTGCCAAGAGACCCATGGTCACTGAAGGAGCCACAAATCCACAGCTCAGGGAAGAATCTGTTCACAGGACGACTATTAATCCTATACTCTACAAAACGGGTCTGTATGGAAGAGCGGCAAGAAGAAAGACATTTCTGAAAGCCATAAGAAGTCCCATGTATGGAACACAGCGATCATGTGGAAGAAGAGGCTCTGATCAGAGGAGACCAAAGGAAAACTTTGTGGGATAAATGCAAAACACTATGTGCCTGAAAACTAACACTGCACATCACCCTGACAACACCATCCCCACTGTCACACATGGTGGTGGCAGTATCTTGCTGTGGGGAGGCTTTTCTTCAGCAGAGGCAGGGAATTTGGTCAGAGGGGATGGAAAGATGGATGGAGCTAAATACAGAATAAGGCTATGTGCACATGTTGCGGAATCTGCAGCAGATTTTTCCGCGCAGATTCCTAAAAATCCGCAGATAAAACGCCCTGCATTTTACCTGCAAATTTACTGTGGATTTATTATGGAATTACCACTTTTTTGTGTGGTTTTTCCTATTATGGAGCAGGTGTAAAATGGTGCCGAATCCGCACAAAGAATTGACATGCTGCGGAAAATACAACGCAGCGCTTCTGCGCGATATTTTCCTCAGCATGTGCACTGCGGATTTTGTTTTCCATACGTTTACATGGTACTGTACAATGCATGGAAAACTGCTTCAGATCCGCAGCGTCAAATCCGCAACGTGTGCACATAGCCTAATCCTAGAGGAAAACCTGTTAGAGGCTGCAAGAGACTTGAGACTGGGAAGTAGGTTCACCTTCCTGCATGACAATCATACAATCCTAGAATTTTAGAGTTGGATGGGACCTCAAGGGTCATCACATCCAACCCCCTGCTCAATGTAGGATTCACCATCTCAGACAGATGTCTGTCCGGCCTCTGAAGACTTCCATTGATGGAGAACTCACCACCATCTCTCGTAGCCGCCTGTTCCACTCATTGATCACTATCAGTCAAAGTTTTTTCTAATATCTAATCTGTATCTTCTCCCATTCCGTTACATTTCATTGCTTCTCGTGTTTCCATGTGCAGATGAGAATAATGATGATCCCTCTACACTGTGACAGCCCTTCAGATATTTGTAGACAGCTATGAAGTCTCCTCTTAAGCTTCTTTTTTGCAGCTAAACATTCCCAGATCCTGTAACCATTCCTCATAGGACATACTTTGCAGTCCGCTCACCATCCTGGTCGCTCTTCTCTGAACTTGCTCAAGTTTCTCAGTCTTTTTTAGAATGTGGAGCCCAGAACTGGACCCAGGATCCAGATGAGGTCTGACCAAGGAGGAGTAGAGGGGGAGAATTACTTCATGTGATCTAGACTCTATGCTTCTCTTAATTAATCCTAGAACTGTGTTTGCCTTTTTTGCTGCATCACACTGATGACTCATGTGCAATCTGTGATCTATTAGTATACCCAAGTCTTTTTCACACGTCCTGTTGCTTAGTTCTATTCCTCCCATTCTGTAGATGTAATTTTTGTTTTTCTTACCCAGATATAGAATCTTGCATTTCTCCCTGGTAAATACCATTCTATTAGTCGCTGCCCATTGTTCAACTTTCTCTAGATCCTTCTGAATTCTTTGTCTTCTCTAGAGTTAGCTATCCCTCCTAGCTTTGCATCATCTGCACATTTGATTAGTTTACCTTCAGTTCCCTTATCTAGATCATTGATAAAAATGTTAAACACTGGGCCCAGGACAGAGCATTGTGGTACCCCACTTGTAACACTGGGCCCAGGATAGAGCCTTGTGGTACCCCACTTGTAACACTCTTCCAACTGGATGTACAACCATTTATTACCACTCTTTGAGTCCGATCACTGAGCCAGTTACGAACCCACCTAACCGTAGCCTTGTCAAATCTCACACTTGGTCATTTTTTCAATAAGGATAGTACGAGATACTTTATCAAATGCTTTGCTGAAGTAGATTCTATATCTACTGCATTTCCATGATCCACCCAGTCAGTGCTTCGATCATAGAAAAATATTTAGAATTGAGAGTCCTCAGTGGTTGATACCTTTTAATGGCTAACTGAAAAGATGGTAACAAATTGCAGCTTTCGAGACTACACAGGTCTCTTTATCAGGCATAGATTAAAAGAAATTCTGAAGAATCACATATTTATGCACAACACAGCACAGAAAAATACCATAGACAACACAGGTGACGTGAAGCAGAACTATCATTATGTGAGTGATAAACAGATATGCCCATAAATGTTGGAAGAGTTCATAGATAAGGAGTGTGAATGTTTTATTGTCCTCTGATTGGGGTCTGGTTCTGTGTTACGATGACCCCACAAGGTCTGAGGAGCAAATTGCTTAGTTAATGTAAAAAGTAATAAATCCATGCGACACATTCATTCCTGCACTAAGACTGTCAAAGGCCATCATCAGTTTATATTCCCAGACTCTTCCGTCTCTCTGAGATTTGAAGTTACCTTTTAATACAAGTAATTACAGGTCCATGGTGCTGTGATCAGGGAGACAAAAGTGTTTGGCCACAGGTAGATCCATTCTTTTTTCTCTTATTGTGTGGTGATGAGAGTTCATCCTTGTTCTCAGTTTCTGCCCTGTCTCCCCCACATACAGACCCCCAGTTGGACATTTAGTACAAATAATTAGGTACACCACATTAGAAGTGTCGCAGCTGAAAGTTCCTGGGATCTTGTAGTCCTGATGTGAATTGGGGATCTTTATCTTGTCCGTGGTCATTATAAATGGACAGGTTTTACATTTTTTCTGGTTACAGGGAAAGGTTCCTGCAGCTGTTGGAGAGGACAGGGAGCTTCTGACAATGATGCTTCTTAGATTTGGGGGCTGCCTAAAATCCATCATAGAAGGAGTTTAGAGGAGTCTGGATGACTTGTTTGCTACAAACCCATGCTAGCTCGGGTTACTTACTGTATTCTTATCCAAGTACTTACATACATGATGTTTAATAATTTAGTTACAGATCTTTCCTGGTATGGAAGTAAGGCTCACTGGTGTCAGTGCAGCAGCAGCAGGTTTGTTATGTGAATTAAGAAGGATGGAGGGCACCGCTGGTGTGAGGGCTCTCCATGGACTTGAGAATCCACATACTAGCCAAAAGGAAGAAAAAGATCATGCCCACATATATGGGAGCACCTCAACCTATAGAAAACGCATACTTTTATTTGGACACACCTTCTCATTTAAAGATTTTTCTGTATTTTCATGACTATGAAAATTGTACATTCACACTGAAGGCATCAAAACTATGAATTAACACATGTGGAATTATATACTTAACAAAAAAGTGTGAAACAACAGAAAATATGTCTTATATTCTAGGTTCTTCACAGTAGCCACCTTTTGCTGTGATGACTGCTTTGCACACTCTTGGCATTCTCTTGTTGAGCTTAAAGAAGTAGTCACCGGGAATGGTTTTCACTTCACAGGTGTGCCCTGTCAGGATTAAGAAGTGGGGTTTCTTGCCTTATAAATGGGGTTGGGACCATCAGTTGTGTTGTGCAGAAGTCTGGTGGATACACAGCTGATAGTCCTACTGAATAGACTGTTAGAATTTGTATTATGGCAAGAAAAAAGCAGCTAAGAAAAACGAGTGGCCATCATTACTTTAAGAAATGAAGGTCAGTCAGTCCGAAAAATTGGGAAAACTTTGAAAGTGTCCCCAAGTGCAGTTGCAAAAACCATCAAGCACTACAAAGAAACTGGCTCACATGAGGACCGCCCAAGGAAAGGAAGACCAAGAGTCACCTCTGCGTCTGAGGATAAGTTTATCCGAGTCACCAGCCTCAGAAATCGCTGGTTAGCAGCAGCTCAGATTAGAGACCAGGTCAATGCCACACAGAGTTCTAGCAGCAGACACATCTCTACAACAACTGTTAAGAGGAGACTTTGTGCAGCAGGCCTTCATGGTAAAATAGCTGCTAGGAAACCACTGCTAAGGACAGGCAACAAGCAGAAGAGACTTGTTTGGGCTAAAGAACACAAGGAATGGACATTAGACCAGTGGAAATCTGTGCTTTGGTCTGATGAGTCCAAATTTGAGATCTTTGGTTCCAACCACCGTGTCTTTGTGTGACACAGAAAAGGTGAACGGATGGACTCTACATGCCTGGTTCCCACCGTGAAGCATGGAGGAGGAGGTGTGATGGTGTGGGGGGGCTTTGCTGGTGACACTGTTGGGGATTTATTCAAAATTGAAGGCATACTGAACCAGCATGGCTACCACAGCATCTTGCAGCGGCATGCTATTCCATCCGGTTTGCGTTTAGTTGGACCATCATTTATTTTTCATCAGGACAATGACCCCAAACACACCTCCAGGCTGTGTAAGGGCTATTTGACCAAGAAGGAGAGTGATGGGGTGCTACGCCAGATGACCTGGCCTCCACAGTCACCAGACCTGAACCCAATCGAGATGGTTAGGGGTGAGCTGGACCGCAGAGTGAAGGCAAAAGGGCCAACAAGTGCTAAGCATCTCTGGGAACTCCTTCATGATTGTGGGAAGACCATTCCCGGTGACTACCTCTAGAAGCTCATCAAGAGAATGCCAAGAGTGTGCAAAGCAGTCATCAAAGCAAAAGGTGGCTTCTTTGAAGAACCTAGAATATAAGACATAATTTCAGTTGTTTCACACTTTTTTGTTAAGTATATAATTCCACATGTGTTAATTCATAGTTTTGATGCCTTCAGGGTGAATTTACAATTTTCATAGTCATGAAAATACAGAAAAATCTTTAAATGAGAAGGTGTGTCCAAACTTTTGGTCTGTACTGTATATCAAAACATTTCACACAGAAAAAGATTAAAAACATTTAAAAGTGCAACATTCAGCACAAGCCTATGAAAAAGTCGTACCCTAATATGGGGGAAATGAGATCCCACATCTATATCCCCACAAAAATAGTTATGAGATACAATGAACTAGAATATATCCATATATAACTCTAATCGTCAGTTTGGCAACATGAAAAGTTTTTCAAACCAAAGCCAAAAACACAATGTATCCCCACTAATATCACAGCACCATATGGGCCTAAGAAAAGGACCGGAATTAGTCCTGGCAGGAGGAGAAATAACTCAATCAACCTGATAATCAGAACCATAGGGACCCAAACCCAAGATTCACATACGCCATGGAACTCCAAGTCCTGGTGTTGGACGAAGGCCCTGTGCGCACTGGAGGAAAAATCGCGACTTCCTCAGGGAAAGGTAGCAACAGCAGGTTTGTTATGTTACAGGAAAGTAAAGACAAGGAAAACAAAACAAGCAAAATCCAGTAAACCCTCTACTCATGATGTCACAATACAGTATATGTAAGAGGTAACTAGCGCCTGTATAGAGGATGTCACAGGACACACCAAATAATTGCTAAAGCAAAAAAACACAAAAAAATAGGTGCAAAAAACGTCCAAAGTAGACAAAAATCTTTAGTCAATATATAAATAACACAACAAGGAATACAGAAATAGTGGGTTAAAAGATGCAGATATCATATACAGTACGCATGGAGCCCGACCACACACCACACATCAGCAGCCAGGCAAAACACAATAAAGGTACAGGGTACTCCCTAGTTACTGCCTGCTACATTTTGAAAGTCTCTGAGCATGCTACATATATAACGTGGGGAGAGCGTCCGCTCCAGACCCACCCCGAAACGCGCGTCGGGGTGGGTCTGGAGCTCTCCCCACGTTAGCAGCTGGTAAGAGACTTCTTGGATACACCTTATATTGGCATAATCTTTGGATATTTGTTGGTACGGGCTCCTGAGATATATATATGTAGCATGCTCAGAGACTTTCAAAATGTAGCAGGCAGTAACTAGGGAGTACCCTGTACCTTTATTGTGTTTTGCCTGGCTGCTGATGTGTGGTGTGTGGTCGGGCTCCATGCGTACTGTATATGATATCTGCATTTTTTAACCCACTATTTCTGTATTCCTTGTTGTGTTATTTATATAATGAATAAATATTTTTGTCTACTTTGGACGTTTTTTGCACCTATTTTTTTGTGTTTTTTTGCTTTTGTTATGTTACAGGGCAGATTTCAGGGGACCAGGGCCAGATGGTCACCACAAGTCTCAGGGCACACTGTCCATGTTCTCACTGATTTATGAATTGCAATTTCCCGCATCACAAATTGATCTAATTCTGCAAATAGTTAATAACTTTTCTTTACCGAACCACTCGGTCCACAATCTCTGTGCCTCTGCATCCACGCTCTCTGGGCCTCTACATCCACTCTCTCTGGGCCTCTACATCCACTCTCTCTGGGCCTCTACATCCACTCTCTCTGGGCCTCTACATCCACACTCTCTGGGCCTCTACATCCACTCTCTCTGGGCCTCTACATCCACTCTCTCTGGGCCTCTACATCCACTCTCTCTGGGCCTCTACATTCACTCTCTCTGGGCCTCTACATCCACTCTCTCTGGGCCTCTACATTCACTCTCTCTGGGCCTCTACATCCACTCTCTCTGGGCCTCTACATCCACTTTCTCTGGGCCTCTACATCCACTCTCTCTGGGCCTCTGCATCCACTCTCTCTGGGCCTCTACATCCACACTCTCTGGGCCTCTGCATCCACACTCTCTGGGCCGCTGCATCCACACACTCTGGGCCTCTACATCCACACTTTGTGGGCCTCTGCATCCACTCTCTCTGGGCCTCTACATCCACTCTCTCTGGGCCTCTGCATCCACACTCTCTGGGCCTCTACATCCACACTCTCTGGGCCTCTGCATCCACACTCTCTGGGCCGCTGCATCCACACACTCTGGGCCGCTGCATCCACACTCTCTGGGCCTCTACATCCACACTTTGTGGGCCTCTGCATCCACTCTCTCTGGGCCTCTACATCCACTCTCTCTGGGCCTCTGCATCCACACTCTCTGGGCCTCTACATCCACACTCTCTGGGCCTCTGCATCCACACTCTCTGGGCCGCTGCATCCACACACTCTGGGCCTCTACATCCACACTCTCTGGGCCTCTACATCCACACTCTCTGGGCCGCTGCATCCACACTCTCTGGGCCTCTACATCCACACTCTGTGGACCTCTGCATCCACTCTCTCTGGGCCTCTGCATCTACACTCTCTGGGCCTCTACATCCACACTCTCTTGGCCGCTGCATCCACACTCTCTGGGCCTCTACATCCACACTTTGTGGGCCTCTGCATCCACTCTCTCTGGGCCTCTACATCCACTCTCTCTGGGCCTCTGCATCCATTCTCTCTGGGCCTCTGCATCCACGCTCTCTGGGCCGCTGCATCCATACTCTCTGGGCCTCTGCTTCCACACTCTGTGGGCCTCTGCATCCACACTCTCTGGGCCTCTACATCCACACTCTGTGGGCCTCTGCATCCACACTCTCTGGGACTCTACATCCACTCTCTCTTAGCCTCTACATCCACACTGTGGGCCTCTGCATCCACACTCTCTCTGCCTCTACATCCATTTTATCTGGGCCTCTGCATCCACACTCTCTGGGCCTCTACATCCACACTCTCTGGGCCTCTGCATCCACACTCTCTGGGCCTCTGCATCCACTCTCTCTGGGCCTCTACATCCACGCTCTCTGGGCTGTTGTGAATTCTGCTCTTGGGCTCCTGTTATGGACCTGGTGGTTAGGAGCACCTGGAATGACCTGATGGTTAAACTAGACGACAGGACAAGCCCTGGGAAGTGGGATCTCTGCTGACCGCAAACCCTAATCCTATCACACACACACTAGAAATAGCCGTGGAGCGTACCTAACTCTCCCTAGACGCCTCTTCACAGCCTAAGAGCTAACTACCCCTAAAGATAGGAAACTTAGCCTCACCTTGCCTCAGAGAAATTCCCCAAAGGTAAAGGCAGCCCCCCACAAATATTGACTGTGAGTTAAGAGGAAAGTCACAAACACAGGAATGAAACAGGTTTCAGCAAAGGAGGCCAGACTTACTAAATAGACTGAGGATAGGAAAGGGATCTATGCGGTCAGCACAAAAAACTACAAAAGGCCACGCAGAATGTGCAAAAAGAACCCCGCACCGACTCACGGTGCGGAGGTGCCACTCTGCACCCCAGAGCTTCCAGCTAGCAAGGCAATATCATGTAAGCAAGCTGGACTAGAACTAAGCAAGTACTAAGAAATATATTAAGTACAAAATGTACAACAAATGAGCTAGCAGGGACTTAGCTTCTGCTGGGGTAGACAGGTCATCAGAAAGATCCGAGAGAGATCTGAACCAGTACTGAAACATTGACAGCCGGCATGAAGTAACGATCTGAGTGGAGTTAAATAGAGAAGCCAGCCCAGCCGTAAACGAGGGCAGCTGAGGAAGCAACCTCAAAAACCAGTTGTTCCACTCACAGCCACCAGAGGGAGTCCACGGACAGAACTCGCTGAAGTACCATTCATGACCACAGGAGTGAGTTCGAGAACGGAATTCACAACAGTACCCCCCCCTTGAGGAGGGGTCACCGAACCCTCACCAGAGCCCCCAGGCCGATCAGGACGAGCCAAATGAAAGGCACGAACCAAATCGGCAGCATGAACATCGGAGGCAACAACCCAGGAATTATCCTCCTGACCATAGCCCTTCCATTTGACCAGGTACTGAAGTTTCCGTCTCGAAATACGAGAATCTAAAATCTTCTCCACCACATACTCCAACTCCCCCTCGACCAACACCGGAGCAGGAGGGTCAACGGAGGGAACCATAGGCGCCACATATCTCCGCAACAACGACCTATGGAACACATTATGGATGGCAAAAGAAGCTGGAAGGGCCAAACGAAATGACACAGGATTGAGAATTTCAGAAATCTTATAGGGACCAATGAGACGAGGTTAAACTTAGGAGAAGAAACCTTCATAGGGACATAACGAGACGAGAACCAAACCAAATCCCCAACACGAAGTTGGGGACCAACACAGCGACGGCGGTTGGCGAAACGTTGAGCCTTCTCCTGGGACAATGTCAGATTGTCCACTACATGAGTCCAAATTTGCTGCAATCTGTCCACCACAGAATCCACACCAGGACAGTCAGAAGGCTCAACCTGCCCTGAGGAAAAACGAGGATGAAAGCCAGAATTACAAAAAAAAGGCGAAACCAAGGTAGCCGAACTGGCCCGATTATTAAGGGCAAACTCAGCCAATGGCAAGAAGGTCACCCAATCATCCTGATCGGCAGAGACAAAGCATCTCAGATAGGTTTCCAAAGTCTGATTAGTTCGTTCCGTTTGGCCATTTGTCTGAGGATGGAAAGCCGAAGAAAAAGACAAATCAATGCCCATCTTAGCACAAAAGGACCGCCAAAACCTTGAAACAAACTGGGAACCTCTGTCCGATACGATGTTCTCCGGAATGCCATGCAAACGAACCACATGCTGGAAAAATAATGGAACCAAATCAGAGGAGGAAGGCAATTTAGGCAAGGGTACCAAATAGACCATCTTAGAGAAGCGATCACAAACCACCCAGATGACCGACATCCTTTGAGAGACAGGGAGATCTGAAATAAAATCCATGGAAACATGCGTCCAGGGCCTTTTCGGGACTGGCAAGGGCAAAAGTAACCCACTGGCACGAGAACAGCAGGGCTTGGCCCGAGCACAAGTCCCACAAGACTGCACAAAAGAACGCACATCCCGTTGTAAGAGGGTGAACTGTAGTCCCACTGAGAGGGCACTAGGACCCTGTGGTTTTTGCTTGCTGCAGCAGAGGACAGACCCTGCAAAACTCCCAGAGACAATGTGTGCTGGGGGGTGGGGTCTGGTGTCTCGTGTGTAAAGTGAAACAAGGAAGTGAGAGCAGAGAGAGAGACAGGCGGGAAGAAAAGGCAGAAGCTGCTGTGATATCTTAAAAAGAGACTGTGTGTGGATTTACTGCGAGTGTGTTTGGAGGAAAAGAAGCTTTTGAGAGACTTTTTGTTGCTAACGTTCCCCTGGAGAAGAGCTAACCTTTTGTTTAACTCTGTGAGAGACTTTTGTTACTAACGTTTCCTGGAGAAGAGCTAACCCTTTATCTAAGAAAAGACTGAGACTTTATTAAAAACCCAGTACGTATTTGGAAGTCTGTGGATTCCCTGTGCATTGAGTGGAGAAACAAGTCTGGACAGACTGCTGATACAGAGACGGACGGGCTGTCGTGGAAGCATTCCTAGGAGCTACAGAAGCAGAGACAACATCGTGAGACCACTAACTAAGTCCCCGGCGTTTGGGCTCGGCATCGACCGACAAGACAAGAGGAGCTTGCTGTAACTTATTGGCGCTGAAGATATGGACTGGCTGCAGCCTGTGCAGATTCCTGCCTGAGAGGAGATCTATCTCAGGATACGGTACCATAGTCCTAGATACCCGGGTATCCCTATTCAGAGTGTTGAATCGTTACTTTAGAGGTGTATTGCATATTAGATGTGTGTAAGTTATACTCAGTGTGTCATTCCAGGGGCTCCCTTGATAACACTACATTCAATTTACACTTGTTCTTGTATTAAGTTGTTCTGTTAGGTAAATTGATTATTAGCCTGTTGGAGCCTACAGTTCTCAGGAGACCTTGGAGTGGCACAGTGACTTCAGCTGCTGCTGAATTGGTGTATCTTTGGGGGTATATCTGCCTTGGTATTCTCTATATCACCTTAGTTATTTTGCCTTTGAGTAAACAACTGTTGGAGATTTCTGCCTTAGTCTTGGTTTGTGACTCACTGGATCTTATTCGGACCTCTGGTCATTACACCGTGACAAGGAAGGCCACCAAAAGGACCTAGCCACCAAATCTCTGGTACCAAAAATCCCAGGATGACCGGCCAACACTGAGCAATGGACCTCAGAAATAACTCTGCTAGTCCATCTATCAGGGACAAACAGTTTCTCCGCTGGACAACGGTCAGGTCTATCAGCCTGAAACTCCTGCAGCACCCGCCGCAAATCAGGGGAGATGGCAGACAGAATTACCCCCTCTTTGAGAATACCATCCGGCTCAGGAACTCCCGGAGAATCAGGCACAAAACTCCTTGAAAGGGCATCGGCCTTCACATTCTTAGAACCCGGAAGGTATGAAACCACAAAATTGAAACGGGAGAAAAACAGCGACCATCGAGCCTGTCTAGGATTCAACCGCTTGGCAGACTCGAGATAAGTCAGATTCTTGTGATCCGCTAAGACCACCACGCGATGCTTGGCTCCCTCAAGCCAATGTCGCCACTCCTCGAATGCCCACTTCATAGCCAACAACTCCCGATTGCCAACATCATAATTACGCTCAGCAGGCGAAAACTTTCTAGAAAAGAAAGCACATGGCTTCATCACAGAGCCATGAGAACTTCTCTGAGACAAAACAGCCCCTGCTCCAATCTCAGAAGCATCAACCTCGACCTGAAAAGGGAGCAAAACATCTGGCTGACACAACACAGGGGCCGAAGAAAAACGACGTTTCAACTCCCAAAACGCCTCAACGGCCGCAGAGGACCAATTCACCACATCAGCACCTTTCTTGGTCAAATCAGTCAACGGTTTAACAACACTAGAAAAATTAGCAATGAAGCGACGGTAAAAATTAGCAAAGCCCAGGAATTTCTGAAGGCTCTTCACAGATGTAGGCTTAGTCCAATCAAAAATGGCCTGAACTTTAACAGGATCCATCTCGATAGTAGAAGGGGAAAAAAAGAAGCCCAAAAAGGAAACCTTCTGAACTCCGAAGAGACATTTAGACCCCTTCACAAATAAAGAATTAGCACGAAGGACCTGGAACACCATTCTGACCTGCTTCACATGAGACTCCCAATCATCCGAAATGACCAAAATATCATCCAAATATACAATCATGAATCTATCCAGATACTTTCGGAAGATGTCATGCATAAAGGACTGAAACACAGATGGAGCATTAGAAAGCCCGAATGGCATCGCCAGGTACTCAAAATGGCCCTCGGGCATATTAAATGCTGTTTTCCATTCATCGCCCTGTTTAATACGCACAAGATTATATGCTCCTCGAAGATCTATCTTGGTGAACCAACTAACCCCCTTAATCCGAGCAAACAAATCAGACAGTAGAGGCAAAGGGTACTGAAATTTGACCGTGATTTTATTGAGAAGGCGGTAATCTATACAAGGTCTCAGAGAACCATCCTTCTTGGCCACAAAAAAGAACCCTGCTCCCAACGGTGACAACGACGGGCGAATATGTCCTTTCTCCAAGGACTCCTTTATATAACTCCGCATAGCGGCGTGTTCTGGCACAGATAAATTGAAAAGTCGGCCCTTAGGAAATTTACTACCAGGAATCAAATTAATAGCACAATCACAATCCCTATGAGGAGGTAGGGCACTGGATTTGGGCTCATCAAATACATGTCGGTAATCCGACAAAAACTCAGGGACTTCAGAAGGAGTAGAGGAAGAAATTGACAACAACGGAACATCACCATGTACCCCTTGACAACCCCAACTAGACACATTGATTTCCAATCCAATACTGGATTATGGACCTGTAGCCATGGCAAACCCAACACGACCACATCATGCAAATTATGCAACACCAAAAAGCGAACATCTTCCTGATGTGCAGGAGCCATGCACATGGTCAACTGAGTCCAATACTGAGGTTTATTCTTGGCCAAAGGTGTAGCATCAATTCCCCTTAATGGAATAGGATACTGCAAGGGCTCCAAGAAAAAACCACAGCGCCTGGCAAACTCCAAGTCCATCAAATTCAGGGCAGAGCCTGAATCCACAAATGCCATAACAGAGTAGGACGACAAAGAGCAAATCAGAGTAACGGACAAAAGAAATTTAGGCTGTACAGTACCAATGGTGACAGACCTAGCGAACCGCTTAGTGCGCTTAGGACAATCAGAGATAGCATGAGTGGAGTCACCACAGTAAAAACACAGCCCATTCTGATGTCTGTGTTCTTGCCGTTCAGCTCTGGTCAAAGTCCTATCACATTGCATAGACTCAGGCCTCTGCTCAGAGGATACCGCCAAATGGTGCACAACCTTGCGCTCACGCAAGCGCCGATCGATCTGAATGGCCAAGGACATTGATTCATTCAGACCAGCAGGCGTGGGGAACCCCACCATAACATCCTTAAGGGCTTCAGAAAGACCCTTTCTGAAAACTGCTGCAAGGGCACACTCATTCCATTGAGTAAGCACAGACCACTTTCTAAACTTCTGACAATATACCTCCGCTTCATCCTGACCCTGACACAAAGCCAGCAAGATTTTCTCTGCCTGATCCACAGAGTTAGGTTCGTCATAGAGCAATCCAAGCGCCAGAAAAAACGCATCTACATTAAGCAATGCAGGATCTCCTGGCGCAAGGGAGAATGCCCAGTCTTGAGGGTCGCCACGTAACAAAGGAATAATGATTTTCACTTGCTGAATGGGGTCACCAGAGGAGCGGGGTTTCAAAGCAAGAAACAGTCTACAATTATTTTTGAAATTCAGAAATTTAGATCTATACCCAGAAAACAAATCAGGAATTGGAATTCTAGGCTCTAACATCGGATTCTGAACTACATAATCTTGAATGCTTTGTACCCTTGCAGTGAGTTGATCAACACAAGAGGACAGACCTTGAATGTCCATATCTACACCTGAGTCCTGTACCACCCAGAGGTTAAGGGGAAAAGAGAGGCAAAACACACTGCAGAGAAAAAAAAATGGTCTCAGAACTTCTCTTATCCCTCTATTGAGATGCATTAACACTTTTAGGCCGGCTGTACTGTTATGGACCTGGTGGTTAGGAGCACCTGGAATGACCTGATGGTTAAACTAGACGACAGGACAAGCTCTGGGAAGTGGGATCTCTGCTGACCGCAAACCCTAATCCTATCACACACCCACTAGAAATAGCCGTGGAGCGTACCTAACTCTCCCTAGATGCCTCTTCACAGCCTAAGAGCTAACTACCCCTAAAGATAGGAAAATTAGCCTCACCTTGCCTCAGAGAAATTCCCCAAAGGAAAAGGCACCCCCCCCCCACAAATATTGACTGTGAGTTAAGAGGAAAGTCACAAACACAGGAATGAAACAGGTTTCAGCAAAGGAGGCCAGACTTACTAAATAGACTGAGGATAGGAAAGGGATCTATGCGGTCAGCACAAAAAACTACAAAAGGCCACGCAGAGTGTGCAAAAAGACCCCCGCACCGACTCACGGTGCGGAGGTGCCACTCTGCACCCCAGAGCTTCCAGCTAGCAAGGCAATATCATGTAAGCAAGCTGGACTAGAACTAAGCAAGTACTAAGAAATATATTAAGTACAAAATGTACAACAAATGAGCTAGCAGGGACTTAGCTTCTGCTGGAGTAGACAGGTCATCAGAAAAATCCGAGAGAGATCTGAACCAGTACTGAAACATTGACATGAAGTAACGATCTGAGTGGAGTTAAATAGAGAAGCCAGCCCAGCCGTAAACGAGGGCAGCTGAGGAAGCAACCTCAAAAAACAGTAGTTCCACTCACAGCCACCAGAGGGAGTCCACGGACAGAACTCGCTGAAGTACCATTCATGACCACAGGAGGGAGTTTGAGAACGGAAATCACAACAGGCTCCCTCCGGTGGTTGTTTGTGATAGTGCAGTTGTCTCTGGGTTGTAATCCAGGGCAGGTGTTTCTGCTGATTACAGCTCTATTCGGTATTTAGGTGTGCTGGATTCATTAGTCAGTGCCAGTTGCCCATTGTTCTTGGAGGGTTTACTTCCCTGTCTGGTTCCTTCTGCTCTGCTGCCAATTCAGCCAAGATAAGTGTCTGGTTTATTTTCCTGCAGCACACATGCAGTGTGCTTTTCAGTTCAGAACAATTTATTGTTTGTCTTGTCCAGCTTAGACTTGTTTGGATTTTTTCAGTCATGCTGGATTCTCTGGAGATGCAGATATACATTCTATGTCTTTAGTTAGATGTGGAATTTTTGTATTTTCTGCTGTGGATATTTTCAGAGTTTTAATACTGACCGCTTAGTACTCTGTCCTATCCTTTACTATTTAGCTAGAAGTGCCTCTTTTGCTAAATCCTGTTTTCAGCCTGTGTGTGTCTTTACTCTTATATTCACCGTCATTATTTGTGGGGGGCTGCCTATCCTTTGGGGTTTCTGCTCTGAGGCAAGATAGAATTCCCATTTCCATCTATAGGGGTATTTAGTCCTCTGGCTGTGTCGAGGTGTCTAGGACTTGTTAGGTACAACCCACGGCTACTTCTAGTTGCGGTGTCAGTTTAGGGTTGCGGTCTGTACAGGTACCACCTTCTCCAGAGAAGGTCTTATGCGGCTCCAAGGCCACCGGATCATAACACTGGGCCTCTGCATCCACACTCTCTGGACCTCTGCATCCACTCTCTCTGGGCCGCTGCATCCACACTCTCTGGGCCTCTGCATCCACACTCTCTGGGCCGCTGCATCCACTCTCTCTGGGCCGCTGCATCCACACTCTCTGGGCCTCTGCATCCACACTCTCTGGGCCTCTGCATCCACACTCTCTGGGCCTCTACATCCACTCTCTCTGGGCCTCTGCATCCACACTCTCAGGGCCTCTACATCCACACTCTCTGGGCCGCTGCATCCACACTC